>NW_027590860.1:5000-155318 GCF_964213995.1 Mustelus asterias
GTCAGAGGGTCAGTACTGAGGGAGTGCTGCACTGTCAGAGGGTCAGTGCTGAGCGAGTGCCGCACTGTCAGACGGTCAGTACTGAGGGAGTGCTGCACTGTCAGAGGATCAGTGCTGAGCGAGTGCCGCACTGTCAGACGGTCAGTACTGAGGGAGTGCTGCACTGTCAGAAGCTCAGTACTGAGGGACTGCTGCACTGTCAGAGGGTCAGTATTGAGGGACTGCCGCACTGTCAGAGGGTCAGTGCTCAGGGACTGCTGGACTGTCAGAGGGTCAGTACTGAGGGAGTGCTGCACTGTCAGAGGGTCAGTGCTGAGGGAGTGCTGCACTGTCAGAGGGTCAGTACTGAGGGAGCGCCGCACTGTCAGAGGGTCAGTACTGAGGGAGTGCTGCACTGTCAGAGGGTCAGTACTGAGGGAGTGCCGCACTGTCAGAGGGTCAGTACTGAGGGAGTGCTGCACTGCCAGAGGGTCAGTACTGAGGGTGTGCTGCACTGTCAGAAGCTCAGTACTGAGGGACTGCTGCACTGTCAGAGGGTCAGTATTGAGGGAATGTTGCATTGTCAGACGGTCTGTACTTAGGGAGTGCCGCACTATCAGAGGGTCAGTGCTGAGGGAGTGCCACACTGTCAGAGGGTCAGTGCTGAGGGAGTGCCGCACTGTCAGAGGGTCAGTGCTGAGGGAGTGCTGCACTGCCAGAGGGTCAGTACAGAGGGAGTGCTGCACTGTCAGAGGGTCAGTACTGAGGAAGTGCTGCACTGTCAGAGGGTCAGTACTGAGGGAGTGCTGCACTGTCGGAGGGACAACAAAGAACAAGAACAAAGAACAATACAGCACAGGAACAAGCCCTTCGGCCCTCCAAACCCGTGCCGCTCCCTGGTCCAAACTAGACCATTCTTTTGTATCCCTCCATTCCCACACCGTTCATGTGGCTATCTACATAAGTCTTAAACATTCCCAGTGTGTCCGCCTCCACCACCTTTCCCGGCAGCGCATTCCAGGACCCCTCCATCCTCTGTGTAAAATACGTCCTTCTGATATCCGAGTTAAACCTCCCCCCCTTCACATTGAACCTATGACCCCTCGTGAACATCACCACCGACCTGGGGAAAAGCTTCCCACAGTTTACCCTATCTATGCCTTTCATAATTTTATACACCTCTATTTGGTCACCCCCTCATCCTCCGTCTTTCCAGTGAGAACAACCCCAGTTTACCCAATCTCTCCTCATAACTAAGCCCTTCCATTCCAGGCAACATCCTAGTAAACCTCCTCTGCACTCTCTCTAAAACCTCCACGTCCTTCTGGTAGTGTGGCGACCAGAACTGGGCGCAGTATTCCAAATGCTGCCGAACTAACGTTCTATACATCTGCAACATCAGACCCCAACTTTTATACTCTATGCCCCGTCCTATAATGGCAAGCATGCCATATGCCTTCTTCACTACCTTCTCCACCTGTGTCGTCAGCTTCAAGGTTCTGTGGACTTGCACACCCAGGTCCCTCTGCGTATCTATACCCTTTATGGTTCTGCCATTTATCGTATAGCTCCCCCCTACGGTAGTTCTACCAAAATGCATCACTTCGCATTCATCTGGATTGAACTCCATCTGCCATTTCTTTGCCCAAATTTCCAGCCTATCTATATCCATCTGTAGCCTCTGACAATGTTCCTCACTATCTGCAAGTCCAGCCATTTTCATGTCGTCCGCAAACTTACTGATCACCCCAGTTACACCTTCTTCCAGATCGTTTATACAAATCACAAACAGCAGAGGTCCCAATACAGAGCCCTGCGGAACACCACTAGTCACAGGCATCCAGCCGGAAAAAGACCCTTCCGCTACCACCCTCTGTCTTCTGTGACCAAGCCAGTTCTCCACCCATCTAGCCACCTCCCCCTTTATCTAACGAGATCCAACCTTTTGCACCAACCTACCATGAGGGACTTTGTCAAATGCTTTACTAAAGTCCATATGGACGACATCCACGGCCCTTCCCACATCAACCATTCGAGTCACTTCTTCAAAAAACTCCAGCAGGTTAGTGAGGCATGACCTTCCTCTCACAAAACCATGCTGACTATCGTGAATGAGTTCATTCCTTTCTAAATGCGCATACATCCTATCTCTAAGAATCCTCTCCAACAACTTCCCGACCACGGACATCAAGCTCACCGGCCCAAAATTTCCCGGGTTATCCTTCCAATCCTTCTTAAATAACGGGACCACATTAGCTATCCTTCAATCCTCTGGGACCTCACCTGCTGAGGGAGTGCTGCACTGTCAGAAGCTCAGTACTGAGGGACTGCTGCACTGTCAGAGGGTCAGTACTGAGGGAGTGCTGTACTGTCAGAGGATCAATATTGAGGGAATTTTGCACTGTCAGACGGTCTGTACTTAGGGAGTGCCGCACTGTCAGAGGGTCAGTACTGAGGGAATGCTGCACTGTTAGAGGGTCAGTACTGAGGGAGTGCCGCACTGTCAGAGGGTCAGTACTGAGGGAGTGCTGCAGCGTCAGAGGGTCAGTATTGAGGGAGTGCTGCACTCTCAGAGGGTCAGTGCGGAGGGAGTGCTGCACTGTCAGAGGGTCAGTGCTGAGGGAGTGCCGCACTGTCAGAGGGTCAGTGCTGAGGGAGTGCTGCACTGTCAGAGGGTCAGTACTGAGGGAGTGCCGCACTGTCAGAGGGTCAGTGCTGAGGGAGTCCTGCACTGTCAGAGGATCAGTACTGAGGGAGTGCTGCACTGTCAGAGGGTCAGTACTGAGGGAGTACCGCACTGTCAGAGGGTCAGTGCTGAGGGAGTGCTGCACAGTCAGAGGGTCAGTACTGACGGAGTGCCGCACTGTCAGAGGGTCAGTACTGAGGGAGCGCTGCACTTTCAGAGGGTCAGTACTGAGGGAGTGCCGCACTGTCAGAGGGTCAGTACTGAGGGTGTGCCGCACTGTCAGAGGGTCAGTACTGAGAGAGTGCCGCACTGTCAGAGGGTCAGTAAAGAGGGTGTGCTGCACTGTCAGAGGGTCAGTACTGAGGGAGTGCTGCACTGTCAGAGGGTCAGTGCTGAGCAAGTGCCGCACTGTCAGACGGTCAGTACTGAGGGAGTGCTGCACTGTCAGAAGCTCAGTACTGAGGGAGTGCCGCACTGTCAGAGGGTCAGTATTGAGGGAATGTTGCATTGTCAGACGGTCTGTACTTAGGGAGTGCCGCACTGTCAGAGGGTCAGTGCTGAGGGAAGGCTGCACTGTCAGAGCGTCAGTACTGAGGGAGTGCCGCACTGTTAGAGGGTCAGTACTGAGGGACTGCCACACTGTCAGAGGGTCAGTGCTCAGGGACTGCTGGACTGTCAGAGGGTCAGTACTGAGGGAGTGCTGCACTGTCAGAGGGTCAGTGCTGAGGGAGTGCAGCACAGTCAGAGGGTCAGTACTGAGGGAGCGCTGCACTTTCAGAGGGTCAGTACTGAGGGAGTGCCGCACTGTCAGAGGGTCAGTAAAGAGGGAGTGCTGCACTGTCAGAGGGTCAGTACTGAGGGAGTGCTGCACTGTCAGAGGGTCAGTGCTGAGCGAGTGCCGCACTGTCAGACGGTCAGTACTGAGGGAGTGCTGCACTGTCAGAGGATCAGTGCTGAGCGAGTGCCGCACTGTCAGACGGTCAGTACTGAGGGAGTGCTGCACTGTCAGAAGCTCAGTACTGAGGGACTGCTGCACTGTCAGAGGGTCAGTACTGAGGGAGTGCCGCACTGTCAGAGGGTCAGTATTGAGGGAATGTTGCATTGTCAGACGGTCTGTACTTAGGGAGTGCCGCACTGTCAGAGGGTCAGTGCTGAGGGAAGGCTGCACTGTCAGAGCGTCAGTACTGAGGGAGTGCCGCACTGTTAGAGGGTCAGTACTGAGGGACTGCCGCACTGTCAGAGGGTCAGTGCTCAGGGACTGCTGGACTGTCAGAGGGTCATTACTGAGGGGTGCTGCACTGTCAGAGGGTCAGTGCTGAGGGAGTGCTGCACAGTCAGAGGGTCAGTACTGAGGGAGTGCCGCACTGTCAGAGGGTCAGTACTGAGGGAGCGCTGCACTTTCATAGAACATAGAACATAGAACATTACAGCGCAGAACAGGCCCTTCGGCCCACGATGTTGCACCGACCAGTTAAAAAAAAAAAAAACTGTGACCCTCCAACCTAAACCAATTTCTTTTCGTCCATGAACCTATCTACGGATCTCTTAAACGCCCCCAAACTAGGCGCATTTACTACTGATGCTGGCAGGGCATTCCAATCCCTCACCACCCTCTGGGTAAAGAACCTACCCCTGACATCGGTTCTATAACTACCCCCCCTCAATTTAAAGCCATGCCCCCTCGTGCTGGATTTCTCCATCAGAGGAAAAAGGCTATCACTATCCACCCTATCTAAACCTCTAATCATCTTATATGTTTCAATAAGATCCCCTCTTAGCCGCCGCCTTTCCAGCGAAAACAATCCCAAATCCCTCAGCCTCTCCTCATAGGATCTCCCCTCCATACCAGGCAACATCCTGGTAAACCTCCTCTGCACCCTCTCCAAAGCCTCCACATCCTTCCTGTAATGTGGGGACCAGAACTGCACACAGTACTCCAAGTGCGGCCGCACCAGAGTTGTGTACAGTTGCAACATAACGCTACGACTCCTAAATTCAATCCCCCTACCAATAAACGCCAAGACACCATATGCCTTCTTAACAACCTTATCTACTTGATTCCCAACTTTCAGGGATCTATGCACACATACACCTAGATCCCTCTGCTCCTCCACACTATTCAAAGTCCTCCCGTTAGCCCTATACTCAACACATCTGTTATTCCTACCAAAGTGAATTACCTCACACTTCTCCGCATTAAACTCCATCCGCCACCTCTCGGCCCAACTTTGCAACCTGTCTAAGTCTTCCTGCAAACTACGACACCCTTCCTCACTGTCTACCACACCACCGACTTTGGTGTCATCAGCAAATTTGCTAATCCACCCAACTATACCCTCATCCAGATCATTAATAAATATTACAAACAGCAGTGGCCCCAAAACAGATCCCTGAGGTACACCACTTGTAACCGCACTCCATGATGAATATTTACTATCAACCACCACCCTCTGTTTCCTATCCGCTAGCCAATTCCTGATCCAATTTCCTAGATCACCCCCAATCCCATACATCTGCATTTTCTGCAGAAGCCTACCATGGTGAACCTTATCAAACGCCTTACTAAAATCCATATATACCACGTCCACTGCCTTGCCCCCATCCACCTCCTTGGTCAGAGGGTCAGTACTGAGGGAGTGCCGCACTGTCAGAGGGTCAGTACTGAGAGAGTCCCGCACTGTCAGAGGGTCAGTAAAGAGGGAGTGCTGCACTGTCAGAGGGTCAGTACTGAGGGAGTGCTGCACTGTCAGAGGGTCAGTGCTGAGCGAGTGCCGCACTGTCAGACGGTCAGTACTGAGGGAGTGCTGCACTGTCAGAGGATCAGTGCTGAGCGAGTGCCGCACTGTCAGACGGTCAGTACTGAGGGAGTGCTGCACTGTCAGAAGCTCAGTACTGAGGGACTGCTGCACTGTCAGAGGGTCAGTACTGAGGGAGTGCCGCACTGTCAGAGGGTCAGTATTGAGGGAATGTTGCATTGTCAGACGGTCTGTACTTAGGGAGTGCCGCACTGTCAGAGGGTCAGTGCTGAGGGAAGGCTGCACTGTCAGAGCGTCAGTACTGAGGGAGTGCCGCACTGTCAGAGGGTCAGTACTGAGGGAGTGCTGCACTGTCAGAGGGTCAGTGCTCAGGGACTGCTGGACTGTCAGAGGGTCATTACTGAGGGGTGCTGCACTGTCAGAGGGTCAGTGCTGAGGGAGTGCTGCACAGTCAGAGGGTCAGTACTGAGGGAGCGCCGCACTGTCAGAGGGTCAGTACTGAGGGAGTGCTGCACTGTCAGAGGGTCAGTACTGAGGGAGTGCCGCACTGTCAGAGGGTCAGTACTGAGGGAGTGCCGCACTGTCAGAGGGTCAGTACTGAGAGAGTCCCGCACTGTCAGAGAGTCAGTAAAGAGGGAGTGCTGCACTGTCAGAGGGTCAGTACTGAGGGAGTGCTGCACTGTCAGAGGGTCAGTGCTGAGCGAGTGCCGCACTGTCAGACGGTCAGTACTGAGGGAGTGCTGCACTGTCAGAGGATCAGTGCTGAGCGAGTGCCGCACTGTCAGACGGTCAGTACTGAGGGAGTGCTGCACTGTCAGAAGCTCAGTATTGAGGGACTGCTGCACTGTCAGAGGGTCAGTATTGAGGGAATTTTGCACTGTTAGACGGTCTGTACTTAGGGAGTGCCGCACTGTCAGAAGCTCAGTACTGAGGGACTGCTGCACTGTCAGAGGGTCAGTACTGAGGGAGTGCTGTACTGTCAGAGGATCAATATTGAGGGAATTTTGCACTGTTAGACGGTCTGTACTTAGGGAGTGCCGCACTGTCAGAGGGTCAGTACTGAGGGAATGCTGCACTGTTAGAGGGTCAGTACTGAGGGAGTGCCGCACTGTCAGAGGGTCAGTACTGAGGGAGTGCTGCAGCGTCAGAGGGTCAGTATTGAGGGAGTGCTGCACTCTCAGAGGGTCAGTGCGGAGGGAGTGCTGCACTGTCAGAGGGTCAGTACTGAGGGAGTGCTGCACTGTCAGAGGGTCAGTACTGAGGGAGTACCGCACTGTCAGAGGGTCAGTGCTGAGGGAGTGCTGCACAGTCAGAGGGTCAGTACTGACGGAGTGCCGCACTGTCAGAGGGTCAGTACTGAGGGAGCGCTGCACTTTCAGAGGGTCAGTACTGAGGGAGTGCCGCACTGTCAGAGGGTCAGTACTGAGGGTGTGCCGCACTGTCAGAGGGTCAGTACTGAGAGAGTGCCGCACTGTCAGAGGGTCAGTAAAGAGGGAGTGCTGCACTGTCAGAGGGTCAGTACTGAGGGAGTGCTGCACTGTCAGAGGGTCAGTGCTGAGCAAGTGCCGCACTGTCAGACGGTCAGTACTGAGGGAGTGCTGCACTGTCAGAAGCTCAGTACTGAGGGAGTGCCGCACTGTCAGAGGGTCAGTATTGAGGGAATGTTGCATTGTCAGACGGTCTGTACTTAGGGAGTGCCGCACTGTCAGAGGGTCAGTGCTGAGGGAAGGCTGCACTGTCAGAGCGTCAGTACTGAGGGAGTGCCGCACTGTTAGAGGGTCAGTACTGAGGGACTGCCACACTGTCAGAGGGTCAGTGCTCAGGGACTGCTGGACTGTCAGAGGGTCAGTACTGAGGGAGTGCTGCACTGTCAGAGGGTCAGTGCTGAGGGAGTGCAGCACAGTCAGAGGGTCAGTACTGAGGGAGTGCCGCACTGTCAGAGGGTCAGTACTGAGGGAGCGCTGCACTTTCAGAGGGTCAGTACTGAGGGAGTGCTGCATTGTCAGAGGGTCAGTGCTGAGGGAGCGCTGCACTATCAGAGGGTCAGTACTGAGGGAGTGCTGCACTGTCAGAGGGTCAGTACTGAGGGAGCGCCGCACTGTCAGAGGGTCAGTACTGAGGGAGTGCTGCACTGTCAGAGGGTCAGTACTGAGGGAGTGCCGCACTGTCAGAGGGTCAGTACTGAGGGAGTGCTGCACTGTCAGAGGGTCAGTACTGAGGGTGTGCTGCACTGTCAGAAGCTCAGTACTGAGGGACTGCTGCACTGTCAGAGGGTTAGTATTGAGGGAATGTTGCATTGTCAGACGGTCTGTACTTAGGGAGTGCCGCACTATCAGAGGGTCAGTGCTGAGGGAGTGCCACACTGTCAGAGGGTCAGTGCTGAGGGAGTGCCGCACTGTCAGAGGGTCAGTGCTGAGGGAGTGCTGCACTGCCAGAGGGTCAGTACAGAGGGAGTGCTGCACTGTCAGAGGGTCAGTACTGAGGAAGTGCTGCACTGTCAGAGGGTCAGTACTGAGGGAGTGCTGCACTGTCGGAGGGACAACAAAGAACAAGAACAAAGAACAATACAGCACAGGAACAAGCCCTTCGGCCCTCCAAACCCGTGCCGCTCCCTGGTCCAAACTAGACCATTCTTTTGTATCCCTCCATTCCCACACCGTTCATGTGGCTATCTACATAAGTCTTAAACATTCCCAGTGTGTCCGCCTCCACCACCTTGCCCGGCAGCGCATTCCAGGACCCCTCCACCCTCTGTGTAAAATACGTCCTTCTGATATCCGAGTTAAACCTCCCCCCCTTCACATTGAACCTATGACCCGTCGTGAACGTCACCACCGACCTGGGGAAAAGCTTCCCACAGTTTACCCTATCTATGCCTTTCATAATTTTATACACCTCTATTTGGTCACCCCCTCATCCTCCGTCTTTCCAGTGAGAACAACCCCAGTTTACCCAATCTCTCCTCATAACTAAGCCCTTCCATTCCAGGCAACATCCTAGTAAACCTCCTCTGCACTCTCTCTAAAACCTCCACGTCCTTCTGGTAGTGTGGCGACCAGAACTGGGCGCAGTATTCCAAATGCTGCCGAACTAACGTTCTATACAACCGCAACATCAGACCCCAACTTTTATACTCTATGCCCCGTCCTATAATGGCAAGCATGCCATATGCCTTCTTCACTACCTTCTCCACCTGTGTCGTCAGCTTCAAGGTTCTGTGGACTTGCACACCCAGGTCCCTCTGCGTATCTATACCCTTTATGGTTCTGCCATTTATCGTATAGCTCCCCCCTACGGTAGTTCTACCAAAATGCATCACTTCGCATTCATCTGGATTGAACTCCATCTGCCATTTCTTTGCCCAAATTTCCAGCCTATCTATATCCATCTGTAGCCTCTGACAATGTTCCTCACTATCTGCAAGTCCAGCCATTTTCATGTCGTCCGCAAACTTACTGATCACCCCAGTTACACCTTCTTCCAGATCGTTTATACAAATCACAAACAGCAGAGGTCCCAATACAGAGCCCTGCGGAACACCACTAGTCACAGGCATCCAGCCGGAAAAAGACCCTTCCGCTACCACCCTCTGTCTTCTGTGACCAAGCCAGTTCTCCACCCATCTAGCCACCTCCCCCTTTATCTAACGAGATCCAACCTTTTGCACCAACCTACCATGAGGGACTTTGTCAAATGCTTTACTAAAGTCCATATGGACGACATCCACGGCCCTTCCCACATCAACCATTCGAGTCACTTCTTCAAAAAACTCCAGCAGGTTAGTGAGGCATGACCTTCCTCTCACAAAACCATGCTGACTATCGTGAATGAGTTCATTCCTTTCTAAATGCGCATACATCCTATCTCTAAGAATCCTCTCCAACAACTTCCCGACCACGGACATCAAGCTCACCGGCCCAAAATTTCCCGGGTTATCCTTCCAATCCTTCTTAAATAACGGGACCACATTAGCTATCCTTCAATCCTCTGGGACCTCACCTGCTGAGGGAGTGCTGCACTGTCAGAAGCTCAGTACTGAGGGACTGCTGCACTGTCAGAGGGTCAGTACTGAGGGAGTGCTGTACTGTCAGAGGATCAATATTGAGGGAATTTTGCACTGTCAGACGGTCTGTACTTAGGGAGTGCCGCACTGTCAGAGGGTCAGTACTGAGGGAATGCTGCACTGTTAGAGGGTCAGTACTGAGGGAGTGCCGCACTGTCAGAGGGTCAGTACTGAGGGAGTGCTGCAGCGTCAGAGGGTCAGTATTGAGGGAGTGCTGCACTCTCAGAGGGTCAGTGCGGAGGGAGTGCTGCACTGTCAGAGGGTCAGTGCTGAGGGAGTGCCGCACTGTCAGAGGGTCAGTGCTGAGGGAGTGCTGCACTGTCAGAGGGTCAGTACTGAGGGAGTGCCGCACTGTCAGAGGGTCAGTGCTGAGGGAGTCCTGCACTGTCAGAGGATCAGTACTGAGGGAGTGCTGCACTGTCAGAGGGTCAGTACTGAGGGAGTACCGCACTGTCAGAGGGTCAGTGCTGAGGGAGTGCTGCACAGTCAGAGGGTCAGTACTGACGGAGTGCCGCACTGTCAGAGGGTCAGTACTGAGGGAGCGCTGCACTTTCAGAGGGTCAGTACTGAGGGAGTGCCGCACTGTCAGAGGGTCAGTACTGAGGGTGTGCCGCACTGTCAGAGGGTCAGTACTGAGAGAGTGCCGCACTGTCAGAGGGTCAGTAAAGAGGGAGTGCTGCACTGTCAGAGGGTCAGTACTGAGGGAGTGCTGCACTGTCAGAGGGTCAGTGCTGAGCAAGTGCCGCACTGTCAGACGGTCAGTACTGAGGGTGTGCTGCACTGTCAGAAGCTCAGTACTGAGGGAGTGCCGCACTGTCAGAGGGTCAGTATTGAGGGAATGTTGCATTGTCAGACGGTCTGTACTTAGGGAGTGCCGCACTGTCAGAGGGTCAGTGCTGAGGGAAGGCTGCACTGTCAGAGCGTCAGTACTGAGGGAGTGCCGCACTGTTAGAGGGTCAGTAAAGAGGGAGTGCTGCACTGTCAGAGGGTCAGTACTGAGGGAGTGCTGCACTGTCAGAGGGTCAGTGCTGAGCAAGTGCCGCACTGTCAGACGGTCAGTACTGAGGGAGTGCTGCACTGTCAGAAGCTCAGTACTGAGGGAGTGCCGCACTGTCAGAGGGTCAGTATTGAGGGAATGTTGCATTGTCAGACGGTCTGTACTTAGGGAGTGCCGCACTGTCAGAGGGTCAGTGCTGAGGGAAGGCTGCACTGTCAGAGCGTCAGTACTGAGGGAGTGCCGCACTGTTAGAGGGTCAGTACTGAGGGACTGCCACACTGTCAGAGGGTCAGTGCTCAGGGACTGCTGGACTGTCAGAGGGTCAGTACTGAGGGAGTGCTGCACTGTCAGAGGGTCAGTGCTGAGGGAGTGCAGCACAGTCAGAGGGTCAGTACTGAGGGAGTGCCGCACTGTCAGAGGGTCAGTACTGAGGGAGCGCTGCACTTTCAGAGGGTCAGTACTGAGGGAGTGCTGCATTGTCAGAGGGTCAGTGCTGAGGGAGCGCTGCACTATCAGAGGGTCAGTACTGAGGGAGTGCTGCACTGTCAGAGGGTCAGTACTGAGGGAGCGCCGCACTGTCAGAGGGTCAGTACTGAGGGAGTGCTGCACTGTCAGAGGGTCAGTACTGAGGGAGTGCCGCACTGTCAGAGGGTCAGTACTGAGGGAGTGCTGCACTGTCAGAGGGTCAGTACTGAGGGTGTGCTGCACTGTCAGAAGCTCAGTACTGAGGGACTGCTGCACTGTCAGAGGGTTAGTATTGAGGGAATGTTGCATTGTCAGACGGTCTGTACTTAGGGAGTGCCGCACTATCAGAGGGTCAGTGCTGAGGGAGTGCCACACTGTCAGAGGGTCAGTGCTGAGGGAGTGCCGCACTGTCAGAGGGTCAGTGCTGAGGGAGTGCTACACTGCCAGAGGGTCAGTACAGAGGGAGTGCTGCACTGTCAGAGGGTCAGTACTGAGGAAGTGCTGCACTGTCAGAGGGTCAGTACTGAGGGAGTGCTGCACTGTCGGAGGGACAACAAAGAACAAGAACAAAGAACAATACAGCACAGGAACAAGCCCTTCGGCCCTCCAAACCCGTGCCGCTCCCTGGTCCAAACTAGACCATTCTTTTGTATCCCTCCATTCCCACACCGTTCATGTGGCTATCTACATAAGTCTTAAACATTCCCAGTGTGTCCGCCTCCACCACCTTGCCCGGCAGCGCATTCCAGGACCCCTCCACCCTCTGTGTAAAATACGTCCTTCTGATATCCGAGTTAAACCTCCCCCCCTTCACATTGAACCTATGACCCGTCGTGAACGTCACCACCGACCTGGGGAAAAGCTTCCCACAGTTTACCCTATCTATGCCTTTCATAATTTTATACACCTCTATTTGGTCACCCCCTCATCCTCCGTCTTTCCAGTGAGAACAACCCCAGTTTACCCAATCTCTCCTCATAACTAAGCCCTTCCATTCCAGGCAACATCCTAGTAAACCTCCTCTGCACTCTCTCTAAAACCTCCACGTCCTTCTGGTAGTGTGGCGACCAGAACTGGGCGCAGTATTCCAAATGCTGCCGAACTAACGTTCTATACAACCGCAACATCAGACCCCAACTTTTATACTCTATGCCCCGTCCTATAATGGCAAGCATGCCATATGCCTTCTTCACTACCTTCTCCACCTGTGTCGTCAGCTTCAAGGTTCTGTGGACTTGCACACCCAGGTCCCTCTGCGTATCTATACCCTTTATGGTTCTGCCATTTATCGTATAGCTCCCCCCTACGGTAGTTCTACCAAAATGCATCACTTCGCATTCATCTGGATTGAACTCCATCTGCCATTTCTTTGCCCAAATTTCCAGCCTATCTATATCCATCTGTAGCCTCTGACAATGTTCCTCACTATCTGCAAGTCCAGCCATTTTCATGTCGTCCGCAAACTTACTGATCACCCCAGTTACACCTTCTTCCAGATCGTTTATACAAATCACAAACAGCAGAGGTCCCAATACAGAGCCCTGCGGAACACCACTAGTCACAGGCATCCAGCCGGAAAAAGACCCTTCCGCTACCACCCTCTGTCTTCTGTGACCAAGCCAGTTCTCCACCCATCTAGCCACCTCCCCCTTTATCTAACGAGATCTAACCTTTTGCACCAACCTACCATGAGGGACTTTGTCAAATGCTTTACTAAAGTCCATATGGACGACATCCACGGCCCTTCCCACATCAACCATTCGAGTCACTTCTTCAAAAAACTCCAGCAGGTTAGTGAGGCATGACCTTCCTCTCACAAAACCATGCTGACTATCGTGAATGAGTTCATTCCTTTCTAAATGCGCATACATCCTATCTCTAAGAATCCTCTCCAACAACTTCCCGACCACGGACATCAAGCTCACCGGCCCAAAATTTCCCGGGTTATCCTTCCAATCCTTCTTAAATAACGGGACCACATTAGCTATCCTTCAATCCTCTGGGACCTCACCTGCTGAGGGAGTGCTGCACTGTCAGAAGCTCAGTACTGAGGGACTGCTGCACTGTCAGAGGGTCAGTACTGAGGGAGTGCTGTACTGTCAGAGGATCAATATTGAGGGAATTTTGCACTGTCAGACGGTCTGTACTTAGGGAGTGCCGCACTGTCAGAGGGTCAGTACTGAGGGAATGCTGCACTGTTAGAGGGTCAGTATTGAGGGAGTGCTGCACTCTCAGAGGGTCAGTGCGGAGGGAGTGCTGCACTGTCAGAGGGTCAGTGCTGAGGGAGTGCCGCACTGTCAGAGGGTCAGTGCTGAGGGAGTGCTGCACTGTCAGAGGGTCAGTGCTGAGGGAGTGCTGCACTGTCAGAGCGTCAGTACTGAGGGAGTGCTGCACTATCAGAGGGACAGTGCTCAGGGAGTGCTGCACTGTCAGAGGGTCAGTACTGATGGCGTGCCGCACTATCAGAGGGTCAGTACTGAGGGAGGGCTGCACTGTCAGAGGATCAGTACTGAGGGAGTGCTGCACTGTCAGAGGGTCAGTACTGAGGGAGTACCGCACTGTCAGAGGGTCAGTACTGAGGGAGTGCTGCATTGTCAGAGGGTCAGTGCTGAGGGAGCGCTGCACTATCAGAGGGTCAGTACTGAGGGAGTGCTGCACTGTCAGAGGATCAGTACTGAGGGAGTGTTGCACTGTCAGATGGTCAGTACTGAGGGAGTACCGCACTGTCAGAGGGTCAGTACTGAGGGAGTGCTGCACTGTCCGAGGGTCAGTACTGAGGGAGTGCTGCACTGTCAGAGGGTCAGTGCTGAGGAAGCGCCGCACTGTCAGAGGGCCAGTACTGAGGAAGTGCTGCACTGTCAGAGGGTCAGTGCTGAGGGTGTGCCGCACTGTCAGAGTGTCAGTACTGAGGGAGTGCTGCACTGTCAGAGGGACAACAAAGAACAAAGAACAATACAGCACAGGAACAGGCCCTTCGGCCCTCCAAACCCGTGCCGCTCCCTGGTCCAAACTACACCATTCTTTTGTATCCCTCCATTCCCACACCGTTCATATGGCTATGTAGATAAGTCTTAAACGTTCCCAGTGTGTCTGCCTCCACCACCTTGCCCGGCAGCGCATTCCAGGCTCCCACCACCCTCTGTGTCAAATACGTCCTTCTGATATCTGTGTTAAACCTCCCTCCCCTCACATTGAACCTATGACCCCTTGTGAACGTCACCACCGACCTGGGGAAAAGCTTCCCACCGTCCACCCTATCTATGCCTTTCATAATTTTATACACCTCTATTAGGTCACCCCCTCATCCTCCGTCTTTCCAGTGAGAACAACCCCAGTTTACCCAATCTCTTCTCATAACTAAGCCCTTCCATTCCAGGCAACATCCTAGTAAACCTCCTCTGCACTCTCTTTAAAACCTCCACGTCCTTCTGGTAGTGTGGCGACCAGAACTGGGCGCAGTATTCCAAATGCTGCCGAACTAACGTTCTATACAACCGCAACATCAGACCACAACTTTTATACTCTATGCCTCGTCCTACAAAGGCAAGCATGCCATATGCCTTCTTCACTACCTTCTCCACCTGTGTCGTCACCTTCAAGGATCTGTGGACTTGCACACCCAGGTCCCTCTGCGTATCTATACCCTTTATGGTTCTGCCATTTATCGTATAGCTTCCTCCTGCGTTCGTTCTACCAAAATGCATCACTTCGCATTCATCTGGATTGAACTCCATCTGCATTTCTTTGCCCAAATTTCCAGCCTATCTATATCCATCTGTAGCTTCTGACAATGTTCCTCACTATCTGCAAGTCCAGCCATTTTCATGTCGTCCGCAAACTTACTGATCACCCCAGTTACACCTTCTTCCAGATCGTTTATATAAATCACAAACAGCAGAGGTCCCAATACAGAGCCTTGCGGAACACCACCAGTCACAGGCATCCAGCCGGAAAAAGACCCTTCCACTACCACCCTCTGTCTTCTGTGACCAAGCCAGTTCTCCACCCATCTAGCCACCTCCCCCGTTATTCCATGAGATCCAACCTTTTGCACCAACCTACCATGAGGGACTTTGTCAAACGCTTTACTAAAGTCCATATAGACGACATCCACGGCCCTTCCCTCGTCAACCATTCTAGTCACTTCTTCAAAAAGCTCCACCAGGTTAGTGAGGCATGACCTCCCTCTCACAAAACCATGCTGACTATCGTTAATGAGTTTATTCCTTTCTAAATGCGCATACATCCTATCTCTAGGAATCCTCTCCACCAACGTCCCTACCACAGACTTCAAGCTCACAGACCTATAATTTCCTGGGTTATCCCTTCCAATCCTTCTTAAATAACGGGACCACATTAGCTACCCTCCAATCCTCTGGTACCTCACCTGCTGATGGAGTGCTGCACTGTCAGAGGGTCAGTACTGAGGGACTGCTGCACTGTCAGAGGGCAGTACTGAGGGAGTGCTGTACTGTCAGAGGGTCAGTATTGAGGGACTGGTGCACTGTCAGAGGGTCAGTATTGAGGGAATGCTACACTGTCAGACGGTCTGTACTTAGGGAGTGCCGCACTGTCAGAGCGTTAGTACTTATGGCATGCCGCACTGTCAAAGGGTCAGTACTGAGGGGATGCTGCACTGTCAGGGGGTCAGTACTTAGGGAGTGCTGCACTTTCAGAGGATCAGTGCTGAGGGAGTGCTGCCCTGTTAGAGGGTCAGGACTGAGGGAGTGCTGCACTTTCAGAGGTTCAATACTGAGGGAGGGCTGCACTGTCAGAGGGTCTGTACTGAGGGAGTGCCGCACTGACAGAGGGTGAGCACTGAGGGAGTGCCGTACTGTCAGAGGGTCAGTACTGAGGGAGTGCTGCAGTGTCAGAGGGTCAGTACTGAGGGAGTGCCGCACTGTCAGAGGGTCAGTACTGAGGGAGTGCCGCACTGTCAGATGATCAGTACTGAGGGAGTGCTGCACTGTCAGAGGGTCAGTACTGAGGGAGCGCTGCACTGTCAGAGGGTCAGTGCTGAGGGAGTGCTGCACTGTCAGAGGGTCAGTGCTGAGGGAGTGCCGCACTGTCAGAGGGCCAGTGCTGAGGGAGTGCCGCACTGTCAGAGGGTCAGTACTGAGGGAGTGCCGCACTGTCAGAGGGTCAATACTGAGGGAGTGCCGCACTGTCAGAGGGTCAGTACCTCTCGGATACTTGCCTTTTCGAATGTAAGTCAAAATTCTTTGTATGTTAAAGAACTGGAGGCTTTTCATGGCTGGTCTTAATAAATCAGTCTTCCAGAAAGAAATTGCATGATGATTTTGAAAGACAGTAAGAAGTTTAACAACAACAGGTTAAAGTCCAACAGGTTTATTTGGTAGCAAAAGCCACACAAGCTTTCGAGGCTCTAAGCCCCTTCTTCAGGTGAGTGGGAATTCTGTTCACAAACAGAATTTATAAAGACACAGACTCAATTTACATGAATAATGGTTGGAATGCGAATACTTACAACTAATCCAGTCTTTAAGAAACAAAACAATGGGAGTGGAGAGAGCATCAAGACAGGGGTTGATGCTCTCTCCACTCTCATTGTTTTGTTTCTTAAAGACTGGATTAGTTGTAAGTATTCGCATTCCAACCATTATTCATGTAAATTGAGTCTGTGTCTTTATAAATTCTGTTTGTGAACAGAATTCCCACTCACCTGAAGAAGGGGCTTAGAGCCTCGAAAGCTTGTGTGGCTTTTGCTACCAAATAAACCTGTTGGACTTTAACCTGGTGTTGTTAAACTTCTTACTGTGTTTACCCCAGTCCAACGCCGGCATCTCCACATTTTGAAAGAGGCCAGGCTAAATTGCCCCTTAGTGTCCAAAGATATGTAGGTTCGGTGGATTAACACTGAGGGGCAATTTAGCATGGCCAATCCACCTAACCTACACATCATCGGATACTAAGGGGCAATTTAGCATGGCCAATCCACTTAACCTTTGAATGCTATGGGGCAATTATCATGGCCAATCCACTCAAGCTGCACATCTTTGGAGTTTGGGAGGAAAGCAGAGCACCCGGAGATAACCCACGCAGACACAGGAAGAATCTGAGAATCACAGAATCCCTGCAGTGCAGAACGAGGCCATTCGGCCCATTGAGTCTGCACCAACCACAATCCCACCCAGAACACCACGCATTTACCCCAGCTAGTCTCCCTGACACTAAGGGGCAATTTAGCATGGCCAATCCACCTAACCTGCACATCTTTCGGACTGTGGGAGGAAACCGGAGCACCTGGAGGAAACCCACGCCGACACGGGGAGAATGTGCAGACTCCGCACAGACAGTGACCCGAGGCCGGAATCGAACCCGGGTCCCTGGCGCTATGAGGCAGCAGTGCCAACCACTGTGCCACCGTGCCGCTGTGGTACACATGTGATTCCTTTCTGTCTCTCCACTTCTCTCTTTCTCCCTTCCCCCCTCTCTCTCTCTGTGTATCTCCCGGTGCATACTTACTGGTGACGTTCCTGTCTCCGGCGACGGTGACGTTGTGTAGCGGGACGCAGAGGTCGGAGAAATATCCCTCCTTTTTCAGCACAAAGACCAGGGACGCCCAGCCGAAGATGGCGCCGGCGAAGCCCAGGCATTCGAACAGGCCGGTCACCAAAGTCAGAGAACGCTTCACCCTCTCGGTCAGGGGTAACATTGTCCACCACTGTCGGGAATGCTCCCGTTACTATCCGCAGAAATCCCTGTCTGCGGCTCTGAAAGAGAAAATGAAGCTTGTCTTACCATCCCAGGACATTCCAAAATCAACTAAACGTCCTCCAAATGTGGCCACCGTGGACAGAATTGGAAGCAGTGAACATTCCAGATGAATGAATGGGATAATGGCCAGCAGAGCTGCCTCAATTATACAGCCGACGGGAAAACATTCACCCACAGGACACGGGAGAAAGATTTCCTGCTCATTTTCCAATTATATTTTATTATGTTATAAAATTATATGATAAAAAGTGAAGGCGGGAAAGTCTGTACGGAACCAGTAGAAATGGCAGAGGTGCTTAATGAGTATTTTGCCTCGGTTTTCACAGAGAAGGACCTGGGTGGATGTACTGTGGGCTTGCGGTGGACTGAAAAGATTGAGTATGTGGACTTTAACAAAGAGGTTGTGCTGGAATCTTTGAATGGCATCAAGATAGATAAGTCGCCGGGTCCAGTTGGGATGTACCCCAGGTTACTGTGGGAGGCGAGGGAAGAGATAGCAGAGCCTCTGGCGATGATCTTTGCGTCGTCGATGGAGATGGGAGAGGTGCCGGAGGATTGCGGATGTGGTTCCTATTTTCAAGAAGGGGAATAGGGATAGCCCAGGAAATTACCAACCGGTGAGTCTAACCTCAGTGGTTGGTAAGCTGATGGAGAAGATCCTGAGGGACAGGATTTATGAGCATTTAGAGAGGTTTAGTATGCTCAAGAATACTCAGCACGGCTTTGTCAAAGGCAGATCGTGCCTTACGAGCCTGGTGGAGTTCTTCGAAAATGTGACTGAACATATTGATGAAGGGAAAGCGGTAGATGTGGTTTATATGGATTTTAGCAAGGCGTTTGATAAGGTCCCCCATGCAAGGCTTCTAGAAAAAGTGAGAGGGCATGGGATCCAAGGTGCTGCTGCCCTGAGGATCCAGAACTGGCTTGCCCAAAGGAGGCAGAGAGTGGGTATAGATGGGTCTTTTTCGAAATGGAGGTCGGTCACCAGTGGTGTGCCCCAGGGATCTGTTCTGGGACCCTTGCTGTTTGTCATTTTCATAAATGACCTGGATGAGGAAGTGGAGGGATGGGTTGGTAAGTTTGCCGACGACACAAAGGTTGGTGGGGTTGTGGATAGCCTGGAGGGCTGCCAGAAGTTACAGAGGGACATAGATAGGATGCAAGACTGGGCGGAGAAGTGGCAGATGGACTTCAACCCAGATAAATGCGTAGTGGTCCATTTTGGCAGGTCAATTGGGATGAAGGAGTACAATATAAAGGGAAAGACTCTTAGTACGGGTAGAGGATCAGAAGGACCTTGGGGTCCGGGTCCATCGGACTCTAAAATCGGTCCCGCAGGTGGAGGAGGTGGTTAAGAAGGCGTATGGTGTGCTGGCCTTTATCAATCGAGGGATTGAGTTTAGGAGTCCGGGGATAATGATGCAGCTATATAAGACCCTCGTCAGACCCCACTTGGAGTACTGTGCTCAGTTCTGGTCGCCTCATTACAGGAAGGATGTGGAAAGGATTGAAAGGGAGCAGAGGAGATTTACAAGGGTGTTGCCTGGATTGAGTGGCATGCCTTATGAGGATAGGCTGAGGGAGCTCGGTCTTTTCTCCTTGGAGAGACGTAGGATGAGAGGAGACCTAATAGAGGTATGTAAGATGTTGAGAGGCATGGATCGGGTGGACTCTCAGAGGCTTTTTCCAGGGTGGAAATGGCTGCTACGAGAGGACACAGGTTTAAGGTGCTGGGGGGTAGGTACAGGGGAAATGTTAGGGGGAAGTTGTTCACACAGAGGGTGGTGGGCGAGTGGAATCGGCTGCCGTCAGTGGTGGTGGAGGCAAACTCAATAGGGACTTTTAAGAGACTCCTGGATGAGTACATGGGACTTATTCTGAGCTGTAATTTTCTTGTTTCTGAACTGTAATTTTCAATGGTTCTATCGGGTTCATGGATGAGAGGGGTGTGGAGGGATATGGTCCAAGTGCAGGTCAGTGGGACTAGGCATAAAATGGTTCGGCACAGCCAAGAAGGGCCAAAAGGCCTGTTTCTGAGCTGTAATTTTCTATGGTTCTATGGTTCTTAATAGGATGGAGGGTTATAGGTAGGCCTCGAAGGTAGGGATATGTTCAGCACAACTTGTGGGGCCGAAGGGCCTGTTTGTGCTGTAGTTTTTCTATGTTTCTATATTCCTGGAAAACTGGCAGATAAATAAATACAAGGAGGTCCTCAGCATATAATCTCCGACATCGATGTGTTTCAATGCGACAAGTGTAACAGATGAACTTAGAGCTTGGATTAGTACTTGGAACTATGATGTTGTTGCTATTACAGAGACTTGGTTAAGGGAAGGATAGGATTGGCAGCTTAACATTCCAGGATACAGATGTTTCAGGTGGGATAGAGGGAGATGTAAATGGGGTGGGGGAGTTGCACAACTGGTTAAGGAGAATATCACAGCTGTACTCCGGGAGGACACCTCGGAGGGCTCATACAGCGAGGCAATATGAGTAGAGCTCAGGAATAGGAAGGGTGTCGTCACAATGTTGGGGGTTTACTATAGGCCACCCAACTGTCAGCAGGAGATTGAGGAACAGATATGTAGGCAGATTTTGGCAAGGTGTAAAAGTAACAGGGTTGTTGTGGTGGGAGATTTTAACTTCCCCTATATTGACTGGGACTCACTTTGTGCCAGGGATGTGGATGGGAGCAGAGTTTGTAAGGCGCATCCAGGAGTGCTCCTTGATGCAGTATGTAGATAGTCCAACTAGGGAAGGGGCCGTACTGGACCTGCTATTGGGGAATGAGCCCGGCCAGGTGGTCGATGTTTCAGTAGGGGAGCAGTTCGGGAACAGTGACCACAATTCAGTAAGCTTTAAGGTACTGATGGATAAAGATAAGTGTAGTCCTCAAGTTAAGTTGCTAAATTGGGGGAAGGCGAATTACAACAATATTAGGCAGGAACTGAAGAATGTAGATTGGGGGCAGTTTTTGGAGGGCAAATCAACATCTGGCATGTGGGAGGCTTTCAAGTGTAAGTTGATAGGGATTCAGGACCGGCACATTCCTGTAAGGATGAAGGATAAGAATGGCAAGTTTTGGGAACCTTGGATAACGAGAGATATTGTGAGTCTAGTCAAAGAGAAAAAGGAAACATTTGTCAAAGTTAGGAGGCTGGGAACACACGAAGCAAGTGTGGAATACAAGGAAAGTAGAAAGAAACTTAAACAAGGAGTAAGGAGGGCTAAAAGGGGTCACGAAAAGTCATTGGCCAGCAGGATTAAGGAAAATCCCAAGGCTTTTTATACATATATAAACAGCAAGAGGGTAGCCAGGGTTGGCCCACTCAAGGACCAGGGTAGGGTTCTATGTGTGGAGCCAGGGGAAATGGGCTAGGTTTTAAATGAGCACTTTGTGTCAGTATTCACCAAAGAGAAGGGTTTGGTGGAGTCTAGGAAATGGTGTGTAGATAGTTTGAGTCATGTTGAGATCAAAAAGAAGGAGGCATTGGGATTCTTGAGAAACGTTAAGGTAGACAAGTCCCCAGGGCCTGATGGGATATACCCCAGAATACTGAGAGAGGCAAGGGGGAAAATTGCTGGGGCCTTGAGAGAAATCTTTGTATCCTCACTGGCTACAGGGGAGGTCACAGTAAGAAGTCTCACAACACCAGGTTAAAGTCCAACAGGTTTATTTGGTAGCAAATACCATAAGCTTTCGGAGCGCTGCTCCTTCGTCAGACGGAGTGGAAATACAGGGGAGGTCCCAGAGGATTGGAGAATAGCCAATGTTGTTCATTTGTTTAAGAAGGGTAGCAAGGAAAATCCAGGTAATTACAGGCCGGTGAGCCTTACATCAGTGGTGGGGAAATTATTGGAGAGGATTCTTCGAGACAGGATTTACTCCCACTTGGAAATAAGTGGATGTGTTAGCGAGAGGCAACGTTGTTTTGTGTCTCACTAACTTGATCGAGTTTTTTGAGGAAGTGACGAAGATGGATGTTGTCTACATAGACCTCAGTAAGGCCTTTGACAAGGTCCCTCATAGCAGACTGGTACAGAAGGTGAAGTCGCATGGGATCAGAGGTGAGCTGGCAAGGTGGATACAGAACTGGCTCGGTCAAAGAAGAAAGAGGGTAGCAGTGGAAGGGTGCGTTTCTGAATGGAGGGCTGTGACAAGTGGTGTTCCTCAGGGATCAGTGCTGGGACCTTTGCTGTTTGTAATATATATTAATGATTTAGAGGAAAATGTAACTGGTTTGATTAGTAAGTTTGCGGACGACACAAAAGTTGGTGCAATTGTAGATAGCGATGTGGACCATCAGAGGATACAGCAGGATATAGATCAGTTGGAGACTTGGGCAGAGAGATGGCAGATGGAGTTTAATCAGGACAAACGTGAGGTAATGCATTTTGAGAGGTCTAATACAGATATTAATTATACAGTAAATGGCAGAACCTTTCAGAGTATTGATAGGCAGAGGGATCTGGGTGTACAGATAAACAGGTCACTGAAAGTTGCAACGCTGGTGGAGAAGGCAGTCAAGAAGGCATACGGCATGCTTGCCTTCACTAGCCAGGGCACTGAGTTTGAAGATTGACAAGTCATGTTGCAGATTTATAGAATCTTAGTTAGGCCGCACTTGGAATATAGTGTTCAATTCTGGTTGCCACACTACCAGACGGATGTGGAGGCTTTGGAAAGGGTACAGAAAAGATTTACCAGGATGTTGCCTGGTATGGAGGGCATTAGCTATGAGGAGAGGTTGGAGAATCTTGGTTTGTTCTCAGTGGAGCGACGGAGGTTGAGGGGTGACCTACAGAAGTCGAAAGGATTATGAGGGGAATGGACAGAATCGATAGTCAGAAGCTTTTTCCCAGGGTGGAAGAGTCAATTACTAGGGGGCACAGGTTTAAGGTGCGAGGGGCAATGTTTAAAGGAGATGTAAGGGTTATGTTTTTTATACGGAGGGTGGTGGGTGCCTGGAACTCGCTGCCGGGTGAAGTAGCGGAAGCAGATACGATAGTGATTTTTAAGGGGCGTCTGGACAAGTACATGAATAGGATGGGAATAGAGGGATATGGTCCCCGGAAGGGTAGGGGGTTTTAGTTCAGTCGGAAGCATGGTCGGTGCAGGCTTGGAGGGCCGAAGGGCCTGTTCCTGTGCTGTAATTTTCTTTGTTCTTTGTTTATCACCCGACTGCAGAACTCTGTCAGCACTGACCCTCTGACAGTGCAGCACTCCCTCAGGACTGACCCTCTGACAGTGCGGCACTCTCTCAGTACTGACCCTCTGACAGTGCAGCACTCCCTCAGTACTGACCCTCTGACAGTGCGGCACTCTCTCAGTACTGACCCTCTGACAGTGCGGCACTCCCTCAGTACTGACCCTCTGACAGTGCGGCACTCTCTCAGTACTGACCCTCTGACAGTGCGGCACTCCCTCAGTACTGACCCTCTAACAGTGTGGCACTCCCTCAGTACTGACCCTCTGACAGTGCGGCACTCCCTCAGTACTGACCCTCTGACAGTGCAGCGCTCCCTCAGTACTGACCCTCTGACAGTGCAGCACTCCCTCAGTACTGACCCTCTGACAGTGCGGCACTCCCTCAGTACTGACACTCTGACAGTGCGGCACTCTCTCAGTACTGACCCTCTGACAGTGCGGCACTCCCTCAGTGCTGATCCTCTGACAGTGCAGCACTCTCTCAGGACTGATCCTCAGTACTGACCCTCTGACAGTGCAGCACTCCCTCAGTACTGACCCTCTGTCAGTGCGGCACTCCCTCAGTACTGACCCTCTAATAGTGCAGCACTCCCTCAGTACTGACCCTCTAATAGTGCAGCACTCTCTCAGTACTGACCCTCTGTCAGTGCAGCACTCTCTCAGTACTGACCCTCTGACAGTGCAGCACTCCCTCAGTACTGACCCTCTGATAGTGCAGCACTCCCTCAGTACTGACCCTCTGATAGTGCAGCACTCCCTCTGTACTGACCCTCTGACAGTGCAGCACTCCCACAGCACTGACCCTCTGACAGTGTAGCCCTCCCTCAGTACTGACCCTCTGACAGTGCGGCACTCCCTCAGTACTGACCCTCTAATAGTGCGGCACTCCCTCAGCACTGACCCTCTGACAGTGTAGCACTCCCTCAGTACTGACCCTCTGACAGTGCAGCACTCCCTCTGTACTGACCCTCTGACAGTGCAGCACTCCCACAGCACTGACCCTCTGACAGTGTAGCCCTCCCTCAGTACTGACCCTCTGACAGTGCGGCACTCCCTCAGTACTGACCCTCTAATAGTGCGGCACTCCCTCAGCACTGACCCTCTGACAGTGTAGCACTCCCTCAGTACTGACCCTCTGACAGTGCGGCACTCCCTCAATACTGACCCTTTGACAGTGCAGCACTCCCTCAGTACTGACCCTCTGACAGTGCAGCACTCCCTCAGTACTGACCCTCTGATCGTGCGGCACTCCCTCAGTACTGACCACGTATTTACATCACTAAATTCTTACCTTCTTACCGTTGGACGCTAAATGGCAATTTAGCACGTCCAATTCCCCTAACCAGCACGTCTTTCAGACTGTGGGAGGAAACTGGAGCACCCGGAGGAAACCCTTGCAGACACGGGGAGAACATGCAGACTACACACAGACAGTGACCCAGGCCGGGAATCGAACCCGGGACCCTGGTGCTGTGCGGCAGCAGTGTTAACCACTGTGCCACCGTGCCACCCGATAATGTTCCCCCTACATCTCCTGACTCTCCCAAAGAAGTCAGATCCCTGTCAGGATCTGTATTGTGAGTCGCTGGGAGACGGATACGATGAGGATGACCTTTGACCTCACGTTTGAGGACATCTCGCTGAATGGCGTTGCGTGTTATTCTGTTCGTGACGTCTTCACTCTCCACCATCTTTTTGCTTTATCGCAAAAAATAAGTGTGGAAAAACACCTCCGGCAAATTTTCCCTCCCGTCCTGCTGACAGTAACACTGTCAACGCCTCCACCCCCCCCCCCCCCCCCCCCAGCCCTGTACGTGTCTGCGCTGTCCGTCTCCCTCCGCTGTCGATGTTCCACTTTCCTGACCATTTTTCTGGGCTGGGAGAGGGGCTTTCTGCCATCGTAACCATGGTCACCCCAATAGCTGTTGGTCACTGTGGGAGCAGAGTGACAGGAGAAAGGCCCATTCAGCCCCCCATGCCCCCACCATCTCGAGCCCCTTCAGTGAGGTCACTACGGGTCCATGACCCCAACTTGACCTTGGTCTCCATGACCCCCCGCGTCCCGTTGGACGTTAAATAAAAGTCTCGGATTTGAAAATGAACGGCCGTCCCGTCATCAATTACCGTCTCTCGGAGGAGATGTCCCGAATCCGCCACCCCGGGTCTGTCAGGAATTCGATCTCCAGTCCCCGACGCTCCAATCTCCAAGAATAATTCTCCTCTCTCTCTCCTATCTGTTGCCATTAATATCATGGAAACTTTGATCAACTCCTCCCACCAGTTTACTGTCCAAACTCCAGAATGTTTGCACAATCCCCACTCCGAATGTAACCCTTAACCTGCAGCAATCTCCTTTCTGTGAAATCTCACCCCCCGACACCTTCCAACGCCAAAATTCCCTGCTCCCGAAATTGTGGGGATCGCCTGGAATGGATGTGGTCTAGCCGAGAATCAAACAGAACAAAAAGCATTTTCAAAAGCATTTAGACAGTTACATGGGTGCGATGGGTTTCGAGGGATATGGGCCAAATGCGGGTAATTGGGATTAGCTTAGGGGTTTTGAAAAAAGAAAGGGCGGCATGGACAAGCTGGGCCGAAGGGCCTGTTTCCATGCTGTAAACCTTTATGACTCTATGACTCTATGACAAGACAAGACTGGGAATGCCCAGTGGAACGGGCAGTGTCTGAGGGGGGGAGAAACGGAGTGAGTGTGACAAGTCGGCTGCGTCGAGTATTACTCTTTATGGTAATTGGTATTATTAAACTAGAGAGAGTGCAGAAAAGATTTACTAGAATGCTCCCGGGATTTGATGGTGTGAGTTATAAGGAGAACTGGATAGACTGGGACTTTTTTTCTCTGGAGCGCAGGAGGCTGAGGGGTGATCTTATAGAGGTCTATAAAATAATAAGGGGCACAGATCAGCGAGATAGTCAATATCTTTTCCCAAAGGTAGGGGAGTCTAAAACTAGAGGGTAGAGGTTTAAGATGAGAGGGGAGAGATACAAAAGGGTCCAGAGGGGCAATTTTTTCCACACAGAGGGTGGTGAGTGTCTGAAACGAGCTTCCAGAGGTAGCAGTAGAGGCGGGTACAATTTTGTCTTTTAAAAAGCATTTAGACAGTTACATGGGTAAGATGGATATAGAGGGATATGGGCCAAACACGGGCAATTGGGACGAGCTTCGTGGTTAAAAAAAAGGGCGGCATGGACAAGTTGGGCCGAAGGGCCTGTTTCCATGCTGTAAACCTCTATGCGTCTCTCTCCTCCCCCCCCCCCCGTCTCTCTCCCCCGCCCCCCCATCTCTCTCCTCCCCCCCGTCCCTCCCCCCCGCCGTCTCTCTCCTCCCCCCCGTCTCTCTCCTTCCCCCCGTCTCTCTCCTCCCCCCCATCTCTCTCCTCCCCCCCCCCCGTCTCTCTCCTCCCCCCCCCGTCTCTCTCCTCCCCCCCCGTCTCTCTCCTCCCCCCCGTCTCTCTCCCCCCCCCCGTCTCTCTCCTCCCCCCCACGTCTCTCTCCTCCCCCCCGTCTCTCTCCTCCCCCCCCGTCTCTCTCCTCCCCCCCGTCTCTCTCCTCCCCCCGTCTCTCTCCTCCCCCCCCCGTCTCTCTCCTCCCCTCCATCCCCCCCCCAACCCCCACCCCTCCCCCGCCCGTCTCCCTCCCCCCCCACTCCCCCCCGGCTCTCTCCTCCCCGCCCTGGGCTCCTGGGACAATTCTTGTTACCATAACCTTGCAGCAGACTTTTAGGCATCCAACAATTAGACAACAGGCTATTACAATTGAAATGAGTATGACCAATGCATGTAATAAGATTCCCAGGATGGCAGATCCATTAAGAGTATAGAAACACAGAGGGACCTAGGTGTGCAAGTCCACAAATCCTTGAAGGTGGCAACACAGGTGGAGAAGGTCGTGAAGAAGGCATATGGTATGCTTGCCTTTATAGGACGGGGTATAGAGTATAAAAGCTGGAGTCTGATGATGCAGCTGTATAGAACGCTGGTTAGGCCACATTTGGAATACTGCGTCCAGTTCTGGTCACTGCACTACCAGAAGGACGTGGAGGCATTAGAGAGAGTGCAGAGAAGGTTTACCAGGATGTTGCCTGGTATGGAGGGTTTTAGCTATGAAGAGAGATTGCGTAAACTGGGCTTGTTCTCCCTGGAAAGACGGAGAATGAGGGGAGACCTAATAGAGGTGTACAAAATTATGAAGGGTATAGATAGGGTGAACAGTGGGAAGCTTTTTCCCAGGTCGGAGGTGACGATCACGAGGGGTCACGGGTTCAAGGTGAGAGGGGCGGGGTATAACTCAGATATCAGAGGGACGTTTTTTACACAGAGAGTGGTGGGGGCCTGGAATGCGCTGCGAAGTAGGCTGGTGGAGGCAGACACGTTGGCACCATTTAAGACTTACCTGGATAGCACATGAGCAGTCTGGGAATGGAGGGATACAAACGATTGGTCTCGTTGGACCAATGAGCGGCACAGGCTTGGAGGGCCGAAGGGCCTGTTTCCTGTGCTGTACTGTTCTTTGTTCTTTGACTCTATTTCTCTATGGTCTACTCAAGACTGTGCATGTGGGCAATGTCCTCTGTTCCTTCCAGCCTTGTCTGTATGGTGAAAAAGTTCCATCATTCCATGAAAACTTTTGATTATATTCTCAGGACAATTTTTGATTTGATTTGATTTGACTTATTATTGCCACAAGTATTGGGATACAGTGAAAAGTATTGTTTCTTCCGTGCTATACAGACAAAGCATACCATTCATAGAGTACATAAGGGTGAAAGAAAGGAGAGGATACAGAATGTAGTGTTACAGAAGTAGCCTGTAGAATATTGAAAGGCCCAGATAAAGTGGGCGTGGGGAAGATGTTTCCATCAGAAGGAGAGACTAATATCCAAGGGCACAGCCTCAGAGTAAAGGGACAACCCTTTAGAATTCCTACAGAGCAGGAGGCCATTCGGCCCATTGAGTCTGTACCAGTAACAATCCCACCCAGGCCCTATTCCCGTAACCCCACATATTTACCCTGCTAATCCCCCTTCCACTAAGGGGTAATTTAGCACGGCCAATCCACCCAACCTGCACATCTTCGGACTGTGGGAGGAAACTGGAGCACCCGGAGGACACCCACTCAGACACTGGGAGAACATGCAACTCCACACAGACAGTGACCCAAGCCAGTATTTGAAACCGGGACCTGGCGCTGTGGGGCAGCAGTGCTAACCACTGTGCTACCATGCCACCCAAGAGCTGAGATGAGACGGAATTTCTTCAGCCAGAGGGTTTGGGGAATCTGTGGAATTCATTGCCACAGAAGGCTGTGGAGGCTGGGTCATTGAGTGTATTTTAGACAGAGATAGATCGGTTCTTGATTGGTAAGGGGTCAAAGGTTACGGGGAAAAGGCAGGAGAATGGGGTTGAGAAACATATCAGCCATGGCGGAGCAGACTTGATGGGCCAAATGGCCTCATTCTACTCCTAGATCCTATCTTATCATTTACAGTCACAGCTAGGGTGTTGAGAAAGATCAACATAATTTGTACTAAGTCCATTCAAAAGTCCAAAGATGTGCAGGTGAGGTGGATTGGCCATGTTAAATTGCCCCTTAGTGTCCAAAAAATGTGCAGGTTAGGTGGATTGGCCATGTTAAATTGCCCCTTAGTGTCCAAAAGATGTGCAGGTTAGGTGGATTGGCCGTGCTAAATTGCCCCTTAGTGTCCAAAGATGTGCAGGTTAGGTGGATTGGCCATGCTAAATTGCCCCTTAGTGTCCAAAGATGTGCAGGTTAGGTGGATTGGCCATGCTAAATTGCCACTTCGTGTCAGGGGGACTAGCTAGGTTAAATGCATGTTGGTTTGGGGGGGTTACGGGGTTAGGGCCTGGGTGGGATTGTGGTCAGTGCAGACTCAATGGGCCAAATGGCCTCCTTCTGCACTGTAGGGATTCTGTGATTCAATTAAAAGTCTGATGGCAGCAGGAGTGAAGCTGTTCTTGAGTCGGCTGGTACATGATCTGAAACTTTTATACCTTTTTCCCGACGGAAGAAGCTGGAAGAGAGAATGTCCAGGGTATGTGGGATCCTTGATTATGCTGGCTGCTTTTTCCTAGGCAGTGGGAAGTTTAGACGGAGTCAATGGATGGGAGGCTGGTTTGAGTGATGGACTGGGCTTTGTTCACGATCATTTGTAATTTCTTGTAGTCTTGGACAGAGCAGGAGCCATACCAAGCTGCGATACATCCGGAAAGAATGCTTTCTATGGTGCATCTGTAGAAGTTGAGAGTTGTAGCGGACATGCCGAATTTTCTTAGCCTCCCGAGAAAGTTGAGGCATTGGTGGGCTTTCTTAACTATAGTGTCGGCGTGGAGGGACCAGGACAGGTTGTTGGTGATCTGGACACCTAGAAACTTGAAACTCTTGACCATTTGCAGTGATGGGTGACCTACATGCAGCCTACCTCGGTTCTGAGTGTGGCCCACGAGACATTTTGTTGACCATTTCCGACGCTCAGAGTTCTCACATTCCCATCCGCGTACTTTCTTTTCCAGTCAGTGTGACTGAAGGGATTCGCACATAAAGCAAGGGCAAGTTAAAGTCAGGTGAATGCTGATTGCTCACAACATTAACTGTGAGAGCTGTGGGCTCCCTCTGTGTCCAAAGTGTCAATATTAAAATTGTTAGGTCGAAAATCATAGTTCTTTTAAGCTTTAAATGCTTAAGAGGGGGCAATGGCCTAGTGGTATTATCACCAGACTATTAATCCAGAAACTCAGCGAATGTTCTGGGGACCCGGGTTCGAATCTCGCCACGGCAGATGGTGGAATTCGAATTCAATAAAAAATATCTGGAATTAAGAATCTACTGACGGCTATGAAACCATTACCGATTGTCGGAAAAACACATCTGGGTCACTAATGTTCTTTGGGGATGGAAATCTGCCGTCCTTACCCGGTCTGGCCTACATGTGACTCCAGAGCCACAGCAATGTGTCAACTCCCAACTGCCCTCTGAAGTGGTCTGGCAAGCCTCTCAGATCAAGGGTAAATAGGGATGGGCAATAAATGCTGGCCCTCAAGCGACACCCGTGTCCCATGAAAGAATGAGAAGAAATGAATCAAAATTAAACATTTTCTGTGCCTCATTATGAAATATTCAGTGGGTATTAAAGGTGTTTAGTCTTATTCAGGGGGGTCATGGTCCATGAACAGGCTTGATTTTAATTGTGCGGCCTCCTAAGCAGAAGGGGGAACCACTCCTGCGGCCTACTTGCCAGCACCAGTTGGCCATCACTGATTGAAGTAGCTCTATGTCCATGGCCTTAGAGCCTCTGATCATCCATAGTTGTTGATTTAATTCCTGCATTGAGAAAGCACTCTGTTTTATACAAATTCTGTCGAAAGTGGAGAACCTCATATTTGTCTACACTGATCTCATGACATATGGATTTCTGAGCACCCACTCTGGCTGGTTGGTCTGTCTCTGTGATATCTCGATCATAGAATAGAATCATAGAATCCCAATAGTGCACAGGGAGGCCATTCGGCCCTCAAACCTGCACCAACAAAAATCCCACCCAGGCCCTACCCCACATGTTGACCCTGCTAATCCACCTGACACTGAGGGGCAATTTACTTTGGCCAATCCACCTAACCCACACATCTTTGGACACTAAGGAGCAATTTACCATGGCCAATCCATCTAACCCACAGATCTTTGGACACTAAGGGGCAATTTAGCATGGCCAATCCACCTAACCTGCTCATCTTTGGAGACAAATGGGTAATTTAACATGGCCAATCCACCTAACCTGCACATCTTGAGACACGAAGGGGAAATTTAGCAAGGCCAATCCACCTAACCTGCACATCTTTGGACACTAATCGGTAATTTAACATGGCCAAACCACTCAACCCATACATCTTTGGACACTAAGGGGCAATTTAGCATGGCCAATCCACGTAACCTGCACATATTTGGACACCAAGGGGCAATTTAGCATGGCCAATCCACCTAACCTACACATCTTTGGACACTAAAGGGCAATTTACCGTGGCCAATCCCCATAACTTGCACATCTTTGGACACTAAGGGACAATTTAGCATGGCCAATCCACCTAATGTACACATCTTTGAACACTAAGGAGCAATTTAGCATTGTGAATCCATCTAATCCACACATCTTTGGGCATTAAGGGGCAATTTGCATGGCAAAGCCATTTGACCCGCACATCTTTGGGCACTAAGGAGCAATTTAGCATGGCCAACCCACCTAACCCACTCATATTTGGACACTAAGGAGCAATTTAGCATGGCCAATCCACCTAACCTGCACATCTTTAGACACTAAGGGGCAATTTAGATGGCTGTTGTGTCTGGTTTGCCTCGTTTATGCAAAGAACTAATTTTAAGATATTGCTGCCTATGCAATTGCATTTGGAGTCATAGAGGTTTACAGCATGGAAACAGGCCCTTCGGCCCAACTTGTCCATGCCGCCTTTTTTTTTTAACCTCGAAGTTAGTCCCATTGCCCACATTTGGCCCACATCCCTCGATACCCATCTTACCCATGTAACTGTGTAAATGCTTTTTAAAAGACAAAATTGTATCCGCCTCGACTACTACCTCTGGCAGCTTGTTCCAGACATTCACCACCCTCTGTGTGAAAAAATTGCCCCTCTGGGCCCTTTTGTATCTCTCTCCTCTCACCTTAAACCTATGCCCTCTAGTTTTAGACTCCCCTACCTTTGGGAAAAGATATTGACCATCTGGTTGATCTATGCCTATCATCATTTTATAGACCTCCATAAGATCACCCCTCAGCCTTCTACGCTCCAGAGAAAAAAAGTCCCAGTCTATCCAGCCACTCTTTATAACTCAAACCATCAAGTCCCGGTCGCATCCTAATAAATCTCTTATGCACTCTTTCAAGTTTAATAATATCCTTTCTTTAATAGGGTGACCAGAACTGTACACAATATTCCAAGTGTGGCCTTACCAATGTCTTGTACAACTTCAACAAGACGTCCCAACCCCTGTAATCAATGTTCTGACCGATGAAACCAAGCATGCCGAATGCCTTCTTCACCACTCTGTCCACCTGTGACTCCACTTTCAAGGAGTTATGAACATGTACCGCTAGATCTCTTTGTTCTGTAACTCTCCCCAACGCCCTACCATTAACCGAATAAGTCCTACCCTGGTTATCTACCAAAATGCATCACCTCGCATTTATCTAAATTAAACTCCATCTGCCATTTGTCAGCCCACTGGCCCAATTGATTAAGATCCCATTGTGATCTGAGATAACTTTCTTCACTGTCCACTATGCCACCAATCTTGGTGTCATCTGCAAACTTACTAACCATGCCTCCTATATTCTCATCCAAATCATTAATGCAAATGACAAATAACAGTGGGCCCAGCACTGATCCCTGAGGCACACCGCTGGTGACAGGCCTCCAGTTTGAAAAACAACCCTCTACAACCACTCTCTGGCTTCTGTCATCAAGCCAATTTTGTATCCATTTCGCTATCTTACCCTGGATCCTGTGAGATTTAACTTTATGCATCAACCTATCATGTGGTATCTTGTCAAAGACCTTGCTAAAGTCCATGTAGACAACATCAACTGCACTGCCCTCATCTACCTTCTTCGTTACCCCTTCAAAAAACTCAATCAAATTTGTGGGACATGATTTTCCACTCACAAAGCCATGCTGACTGTCCCTAATCAACTTACCCACCACAGATGTGAGGCTCACTGGACTGTAGTTCCCAGGCTTTTCCCTGCAGCCCTTTTTAAACAAAGGCACAACATTTGCCACTCTCCAATCTTCAGGCACCTCATTTGTGACTATCGATGACTCAAGTATCTCTGCGAGGTGATTTCCTCCCTAGCCTCCCACAATGTCCTGGGATATACCTCATCAGGTCCCAGGGATTTATCTACCTTGATGCGCTTCAAGACTTCCAGCACGTCCTTCTCTGTCATACGTACACTCCTCAAGACATCATTTGAATGCTAAGTTTAAAAATGAACTAACTCAGCATTAACTTGAATACATTTTAAAACTCAGAAGGCGTGCTGGGTTCGCTGGGAATTGGCTGCATTCCTGGAAAGTCCAATGTCAGCAAAAACCAGCAAAACAGGATTTTTATAACCCAAAGTTTTTTACAAACTACATCTGTGAAGGCGGTTTCTCCAAGTCAGGAACAGCATGTGTGCTAAATAATTTCAATATGAAATAAGAATTAACACGTCGTTTTGGAACTATGTGTTTAGTTGTCAGTCTGTTTGCGAGTGCTGTTTACATCAGTGCAGGACTGGCAAAAGTCAGTCTGCCTCTCTCTCTCTCGCTTTCTCTCCAGTTTTTTCTCTTTCTGTTCGCTTTTATAAGGGCCATTCACAACCCGGAGGTAAGAAGTTCTCTTGGTTAAAAGTTCTTGGTCGATTGTCTAAGTCTCGTTCCCCCCCCCTCCCCATTACGCGATCCTTAACGAACTGGCACACTGCCGCCTCATATCGAGGCTCCAGTCAGAGAGACCTCATTTTGACGGTGTCTACGATAAGTGGCTCCGACTCGGCTAACCTAGCACACGGCTCGAAACCCATTAACCCTCTGCCGGACATCACCATGACAAGTGAAAAGTCAGAACGAGGCTCCTCCACAGAATCTGTTACCAACCACAGTGAAAGATGGACTGGCCCCACCTAATGTGTCGGAGGATGAAATTCTGCAGCAGCTCAGAGAGTAAATTGTTCAGCAATTTGACTTGCCCCAAACCTGTACTGAGATTGAACAGAAGTGCGGCACCTCCAAGGGACAGTGGTCCTTGAGATGAGATAAAGTGGGTCTGGGGTAAGACCCGTATGAAGGATAAGGCTCACATAAGATGGTCCTTAGCAGTTATGGGCCAGTTCCAATAACGGAATGAAATCATAAAGAGTTCCCAACATGACGGCGAACTGACCAATACAAAGAACCAACTAAAAGCGGCATACAAACAGTTGGAAAATAAAAAGCAGGAATTAGAAAGGTTGCTACCTTTGATTTGGTTTGATTTGATTTATTATTGTCACATGTACTGGGATACAGTGAAAAGTATTGTTTGATTTATTATTGTCACATGTATTGGGATACAGTGAAAAGTCTTGTTTGATTTATTATTGTCACATGTACTGGGACACAGTGAAAAGTATTGTTTGATTTATTATTGTCACATGTACTGGGATACAGTGAAAAGTCTTGTTTGATTTATTATTGTCACATGTACTGGGATACAGTGAAAAGTATTGTTTGATTTATTATTGTCACATGTATTGGGATACAGTGAAAAGTCTTGTTTGATTTATTATTGTCACATGTACTGGGACACAGTGAAAAGTATTGTTTGATTTATTATTGTCACATGTACTGGGATACAGTGAAAAGTATTGTTTGATTTATTATTGTCACATGTACTGGGACACAGTGAAAAGTATTGTTTGATTTATTATTGTCACATGTACTGGGATACAGTGAAAAGTATTGTTTGATTTATTATTGTCACATGTATTGGGATACAGTGAAAAGTCTTGTTTGATTTATTATTGTCACATGTACTGGGACACAGTGAAAAGTATTGTTTGATTTATTATTGTCACATGTACTGGGATACAGTGAAAAGTATTGTTTGATTTATTATTGTCACATGTACTGGGACACAGTGAAAAGTATTGTTTGATTTATTATTGTCACATGTACTGGGATACAGTGAAAAGTATTGTTTGATTTATTATTGTCACATGTACTGGGATACAGTGAAAAGTATTGTTTGATTTATTATTGTCACATGTACTGGGATAGAGTGAAAAGTATTGTTTCTTGCGCACTATACAGACAAAGCATACAGTTCATAGAAAAGGAAAGGAGAGAGTGCAGAATGTAGTGTTACAGTCATAGCTAGGGTGTAGAGAAAGATCAACTTAGTGCGAGGTAGGTCCATTCAAAAGTCTGACAGCAGCAGGGAAGAAGCTGTTCTTGAGTTGGTTGGTACGTGACCTCAGACTTTTGTATCTTTTTCCCGATGGAAGAAGGTGGAAGAGAGAATGTCCAGGTGTGTGGGGTCCTTGATTATGCTGGCTGCTTTGCCGAGGCAGCAGGAAGTGCACGGGATTTGTAGGGGATTTTCACAGTAACTTCATTGCAGTGTTAATGTAAACCTACTTGTGACGAATAAATAAACTTACAAGTGGAACTTTAGGGATTTGAGACCGAAAACAAAACCCTTAAAGCTGAGAACCGAGATTTTAAAAACCCATCTTGTCCAGAACCAAGGCCGTCTAAAGGAGTATGTATTGGCTGCAGGCCAGGTTACCCTAGCATGCTGCAGATGGGAAAGGAACAGCAAGATGTGCAGAGGTGCGAGGTTGGCTTAGAAGCAGACTCAGGGTTCCCTAGCGACTCCAGCGAGTGCAAGAGGGACCATTGACATTAGACTCGCACCGTTAAAGAAAAAACAGATCAAGTTCAAGTCTGAGACAACTACAGCAGATGGCAAAACCAGCAGTGAAGGCCGGTATGCCTACACCAACTGCACAAGAGGGCAAAGTTTGCTCGTTCCCCTCCCGTGTCTGCATGGGTTCCGGTTTCCTCCCATTGTCCAAAGATGTGCGGGTTAAGCGGATTTGCCATGCGCAATTGCCCCTTACTGTCAGGGGAACTAGCTGGGATGAATTCATAAGAACATAAGAACTAGGAGCAGGAGTAGGCCACCTGACCCCTCGAGCCTGCTCCGCCATTCAATAAGATCATGGCTGATCTTTTCATGGACTCAGCTCTACTTACCCACCCGCTCACCATAACCCTTAATTCCTTTACTGTTCAAAAATTGACCTATCCTTGCCTTAAAAACATTCAATGAGGTAGCCCCAACTGCTTCACTGGGCAGGGAATTCCACAGATTCACAACCCTTTGGTGAAGAAGTTCCTCCTCAACTCAGTCCTAAATCTGCTCCCCCTTATTTTGAGGCCATGCCCCCTAGTTCTAGTTTCACCCGCCAGTGGAAACAACTTCCCTGATTTTATCTTATCTATTCCCTTCATAATCTTATATATTTCTATAAGATCCCCCCCTCATTCTTCTGAATTCCAATGAGTATAGCGCCAGTCTACTCAGTCTCTCCTCATAAGCCAACCCCCTCAACTCCGGAATCAACCTATTGAATCTCCTCTGCACCTCCTCCAGTGCCAGCATATCCTTTCTCAAGTAAGGATTCATGGGGCGATGGGGATAGGGACGGGATGGGATTGTGGTTGGTGCAGACTCGATGGTCTGAATGGCCTCCTTTTGCACTGTAGAGATTCTATGATTCTAAGTGGAACGAATGATCCGAACTCTTAAAGGTCAACTTGCTAAGTACCACCAAGAAGGAACATCATGGCCCCAGGCACTACCAATAGGCCTGTGTCATATCAGGGCAACCCCAACTAGGACCGTGGGCCTGAGTCCATTCGAAGGAAGACCAATGTCTTTGCCTGGATCCATCAATTTATGAAAACTGATTGCCACTTGATGAAACACTTTGTTGGAATATTGTAAAAACCTGACAAATGTTATCAATTGTGTTTCCCGATAGGTGTCGGCAACCTGGGGCAACACTCCCGAGGGCGGCAAGACATTGCCCAGGGAGCATGGGCCGACGTGAGAAAAATACAGAAGGAACCGCTGGGAGAGTGCGTTCCAGGTGTTAGTAACGACCCAAGCCGCAGTCAAGATCCAAGAGAAGGCGGCCTGGATACACGCATCCCAAGAGCACCCAATGGCTCCACCTAAAGACATTTATCTTTCATACTTCTTGCACAAAAGCCCCATTTTAACATGTTTAAGCTCAGTATTATGTTGTTTTGTATGTTAAGCATTTATCTATACCCAGCCTGCCAGACCCTTGTCCCTGGGGAACCAAAACAAGAGACCAAAGAATTACAGGTGAACACCTTCATGTCCATGGCCCACACCTGTGCCAAGAGAGCTAATGTCACAGAATCATAGAATCCTGCAGTGCAGAAGGAGGCCATTCGGCCCATCGAGCCTGCACTGACAACAATCCCACCCAGGCCCTATCACTGTCACCCCATCTACTTACCCTGCTAATCCCCTGACACGAATGGACAAATTATCATGGCCAATCCCCTTAACCTCCACATCTTGGACACTAAGGGGCAATTTAGCATGGCCAATCCACCTAACCTACACATCTTTAGACACTAAGGGGCAATTTAGGATGGCCAATCCACCTAACCTACACGTCTTTAGATACTAAGGGAAAATTTAGCATGGCCAATCCACCTAACCTGCGCATCTTTAGATCCTAAGAAACAATTTACCATGGCCAATCCACCTAACCTACACATCTTTAGACACTAAGGGGCAATTTAGCATGGCCAATCCACCTAACCTGCACATCTTTAGACACTAAAGGGCAATTTAGCATGGCCAATCCACCTAACCTGCACATCTTTAGACACTAAGGGGCAATTTAGCATGGCCAATTCACCTAACCTGCACATCTTTGGACACTATGGGGCAATTTAGCATGGCCAATCCACCTAACCTGCACATCTTTAGACACTAAGGGGCAATTTATCATGGCCAATCCACCTAACTCGCACATCTTTGGACTTTGGGAGGAAACCAGAGCACCCGGGGGTGGTCTCCAGCCATTGGGTATGTGTACATATATACATTCCGAGGGTGGTATTGGGACCTGATCCCTTTAATGAGTCTGAAAGAGCGGAATGGCTAATTGGAAGTAACGGGACCAATATATCTTCTGTAGTGACCTCCGGCGCAGGGACAGGGAGAAAAGGTTGGGAGGAGGCTACTTCCTGAACTCATCTGTCAGAGGCTACCAGCCCAATTACAATACAATCCGTGAACCCCCGTCAGTAGTCCTCACTAACACCTCTGGGCTAGCGAGTCCACAAGGGTTGGTCTTTCTAGTTAGGAACCAAATTGGAGGATAAGTGATGGGGCACAGCAACTGCAGCAGTGACCTTAACCTATCCATGGTGAGCTGACCTAGTCTCCAGCCAGTAGGAATGTGGAACTTGTCAGGGTTCCTCAACCAAACCAGTGGCGACCTGAGGATGATTTGATGTTCTCAGGGAGCTCAGGAACTTTACAGCCTATAATGGTCCCTACTTCATTTGCACTACAAGGCCTATCGCTTTCTACCCCAATCCTGGATGGGATCTCATTATCTGGGGTACATCCCACCCTATATTTGCCACACAACCTCCCTGCCCATGCTGCCTCATTGGCAAGGAGCAAGACGGGCAATTAGGGAATCGGAGCGATTAGTCACTTTCCTGTTCCCCTGGTAGGGAACTGCAAAACTGGCAAGGGATTTTCTTTTTTATTCATTCTTGGGACATAGGCGTCACTGGCTGGGCCAGCATTTATTGCCCATCCCTAGTTGCCTTGGAGCGCAGTTGAGAGTCAACCACATTGCTTTGTCTCTAGAATCACATGTAGGCCAGACCAGTTAAGGACAGCAAACTTCCTTCCCTAAAGGACATTAGTGAACCAGATGGGTTTTTACGACAATGGTCATCAGTAAACTCTTAATTCCAGATACTTTTTATTGAATTCAAATTCCACCATCTGCCGTGGCGGGATTCAAACCCGGGTCCCCAGAATATTAGCAGAGTTCCTGGATTAATGGTCTTGTGGTAATACCACTGGGCCATTGGTCCCCCTCAATAATTTAGCATGGCCAATCTACCTAACCTACACATCTTTGGACAATAAGGGGCAATTTGCCATGGCCAATCCACCTAACCAGTACGTCTTTTGGACGGTGGGTGGAAACCGGAGCACCCAGAGGAAACCCACTGGGAGAACATGCAGAGTCCACACTGACAGTGACCCAAGGCCAGAATTGAACCCGGGTCACTAGCGCTGTGAGGCAGCAGTGCTAACCGCTGTGCCACTCTGACACCCTCACGAGAATCATAATATGACATTCGCACTATCGGGAATGCTGGATCAACTGTATTTCTGCCTCTCAAGGAATTTAGCACGATACTTAAGAACATGTGATGTACAAAGTGCCTTGTTTACCTCTTAATGGCTGCTCAAAGTCCTGCTTCTTGGAATTAATTAGTAGTAATGATAAGGAATGAGATTTAAATTTGACAGACGTGTTTGATAAGCCTTGACTTGTCCTTTCGACTAATATGATTTATTTTTAATCTGTCCTGTGAGGTGGGTGTTGCCGATGAGGTAAGTGTTTATTGCCCATCCCTAGTTGTCTGAGGGCAGTTGAGAGTCAACCACATTGCTGTGGCTCTGGAGTCACATGTAGGCCAGACCAGGTAAGGATGACAGATTTCTTTCCCTAAAGGACATTAGTGAAGTAGGCCATTTTCCAAAGCCATATTTTTATTATCTCATCAATATTCACCTCATTAAACATATTCATTTATTGGACTGATTGGCACCATTCATAACGTGCCCACAATGCAGAGGGGAACACCCGAATGGACATTCGTTTAAATCCCCCTCTGCATAGCTGAGAGACCTTTAATTCAAGTTTGATGGGAGATCCTTATTCTGCCCAGCAACAGCACGAAGCTCTGCACAGCTGAGAGACCTTTAATTTCAAAGCCGACAGAAGATCCTTATTCTGCCCAGCAACAGCACGAAGCTGCATTTTAAAACGGCCCTTGGCCAGAAGATCGGGATATCTGCGAGTCAAGACCTGGCAGTGGGATATATGGCATAACTGTACTCTAAATAAAATATTATGGGAATAAAATGGCCAAGGCAGGCAAAGAAACTTGATAAACCAGGATAAAAAGAATAAAAGATTAGATTAAATCCCCCTACACACAGCAGGACAAAATGACATTGACACCAAATCTCGCAAGCATAGAATACAGATACAAAACATCAGAGGTCGATTTAGATAAGGGGACACATCGAGAGGATAATGGGAAACACATTAAAACACCGGGGCAAGAACAGGCAGTCCCATTAACACGGACACACACCATACAGATGCAAATTGACAAAGTCTGCCAGGGAACTTCCTGACCAGATAGGCCACTTTTTAGGTATTGTAAAAATGTATGAGCAAATGTTCCCGCTCGAATTTGGATTCCTATAAATATCCAGAGCGAATGTGTAACTGTTGAGATCATCGTGGCCAAGCCACTGTTTCTGAGCTGGCTACGGGGGTCTCCCTGGGATCCCAGTAATTGTACAATAAAGAAAAACGCTTTGAACCTTGCCTTGCGACTCGACCTCCTTGAATGCACTGGTACAAGGGATTTTTCCCTACAACATTAGTGAACCAGATGGGTTTTTCTGACAATCGACAATAGTTTCACGGTCATCAGTAGATTCGTAATTCCAGATTTTTTAATTGAATTCAAATTCCACCATCTGCCGTGGCGGGATTCGAACCCGGGTCCCCAGAACATTAGCTGAGTTTCTGGATTGATAGTCTCGTGATAATACCATGAGGCCATTGCCTCCCCAGGAGGTAATAAGAAAGGCAAATGGAAGTTTGGCATTCATTGCCAATGGAATAGAGTATTTCGTAGAATCATAGAATCCCAACAGTGCAGAAAGAGGCCATTCGGCCCATCGAGTCTGCACCGACCACAATCCCACTCAGGCCCTATTCCCGTAACCCCACATATTTACCCTACTAATCCCTCTGACACTAAGGGGCAACTTAGCATGGCCAATCAACCTAATCTGCATGTCTTTCAGACTATGGGAGGAAACCGGAGCACCCGGAGGAAACCCATACAGACACGGGGAGAATGTGCAAACTCCACACAGGTAATGACTTGGCATGGATGGCACGGTGGTTAGCACTGCTGCCTCACAGCGCCAAGGACCTGGGTTTGATTCCCGGCTTGGGTCACTGTCTGTGCGGAGTTTGCACATTCTCCCCGTGTCCATGTGGGTTTCCTCCGGGTGCTCCGGTTTCCTCCCACAGTCCAAAGATGTGCGGGTTAGGTGGATTGGCTGTGCAAAATTTCCCCTTGGTGTCAGGGGGAATATCTAGGGTAAATGCATGGAGTTAGGGGATAAGGCCTGGGTGGGGTTTTTGATTTGATTTAATTTAATTTATTATTGTCACATGTATTAACATGCAGTGAAAAGTATTGTTGTGCAATACAGACAAAGCATACCATTCATAGAGAAGGAAATGAGAGAGTGCAGAATGTAGTGTTACAGTCATAGCTAGGGTGTAGAGAAAGATCAACTTAATGCAAGGTAAGTCCATTCAAAAGTCTGACAGCAGCAGGGAAGAAGCTGTTCTTGAGTCGGTTGGTACGTGACCTCAGGCTTTTGTATCTTTTTCCTGATGGAAGAAGGTGGAAGAGAGAATGTCCGGGGTGCGTGGGATCCTTGATTACGCTTGCTGTTTTGCCGAGGCAACGGGAAGTGTAGACAGTCAATGGATGGGAGTCTGGTTTGTGTGATGGACTGGGCTACGTTCACGACTGTTTGTAGTTCCTTGCGGTCTTGGGCAGAGCAGGAGCCAGACCAAGCTGTGATACAATCAGAAAGAATGCTTTCTGTGATGCATCTGTAAAGGTTGGTGAGAGTCGTAGCTGACATGCTAAATTTACTTAGTCTTCTGAGAAAGTAGAGGCGTTGGTGGGCTTTCTTAACTATAGTGTCGGCATTGGGGGACCAGGATAGGTTGTTGGTGATCTGGACAGCTAAAAACTTGAAACTCTCGACCCTTTCTACTTTGTCCCTGCTGGCCCAGATGGGATTGTGGTCAGTGCAGACTTGATGGGCCGAATGGCCTCCTTCTGTAGGGATGCTATGACTCTGTGACTCGAGGCTGGAATTGAACCTGGTCCCTGGCACTGTGAGGCAGTAATGCTAACCACTGTGTCCCCTGACTTTTTTCTGTTCATGATCTGGGCCAGCCTTTATTGCCCATCCCTAGATGTGCTGCTCAGAGGGCAGTTAAGAGTTAGCCGTATCGCTGTGGCTCTGGAGTCACATGTAGGCCAGCCAGGGTAAGGACGACAGATTTCCTTCCCTAGAGGGAACCAGGTGGGTTTTCTCTTTAACGGCAATTGTTGTCATGGTCACCGTTGTTGAGATTGCTTTTCCAGTCCAGATTTTATGAATTCAGTTTAAATTCTATTGGGTTTGATGGAGGGGTCTGATCCTGTGGTCACAGGGTATTTCGCTGGGCCTTTGGATAATGGATCCAGTGATAATATCACAGTGTCCGCCATCTCTCCGCTTTATCCCACACCCATCATCCCATTATCTTCCAAAAGCCTTTTTACCCGTGGCTCATTGTTCCCTTATGATCTACGAGATCTTCCGATTTCCATTGTGTCCCCAAATACTTCCTACAATTCCTCAGTGTTCTCCAACTCCACTCCAAGGCTGCCACCTTGAAGAAATCCTGTCTTCTTTTTAAATTTCATTTACCTGAGCTAGGTCCAGAGTTTATTGCCCATCCCTAATTGCCCCTTGAGAAGGTGATGGAGGGAACCGCCTTCTTGAATGGCTGCAGCCTGTGTGGTGTAGGTACATCCACAGTGCTGTTGGGGAGGGAGTTCCAGGATTGTTATTGGACATCAGTCAGTTCATGTGAGGTAGTTACTCCCACAGTGCTGTTAGGGAGGGAGTTTCAGGATTGTTATTGGAGATCGGTCAGTCCGTGTGGTGTAGGTACACCCACAGTGCTGTTCGGGAGGGAGTTTCAGGATTGTTATTGGACATCAGTCAGTCCATGAGGTGTAGGTACATCCACAGTGCAGTTAGGGAGGCAGTTTCAGGATTGTTATTGGACATCAGTCAGTCCGTCGGGTAGGTACACCCACAGTGCAGTTAGGGAGGCAGTTTCAGGATTGTTATTGGACATCAGTCAGTCCATAAGGTGTAGGTACACCCACAGTGCTGTTCGGGAGGGAGTTCCAGGATTGTTATTGGACATCAGTCAGTCCGTGTGGTGTAGGTACACCCACAGTGCTGTTAGGGAGGGAGTTCCAGGATTTTGACCCAGCGACAGTGAAGGAACGGCTATATATTTCCAAGTCAGGATGGTGAGTGGCTCGGAGGGGAACTTGCAGGTGGTGGTGTTCCCCATGTATCTGCTGCCCTTGTCCTTCTCGATGGACGAGGTCGTGGGTTTGGAAGGTGCTAGTCATAGAATAGAAGTCATAGAAATCATACAGTGCAGAAGGAGTCCATTCGGCCCATCGAGTCTGCACCGACCCACAATCCCACCCCGGCCCTACCCCCACATATTTACCCGCTAATCCCTCTAACCTACGCCTCTCAGGACACTAAGGGGCAATTTTTAACCTGGCCAATCAACCTAACCCGCACATCTTTGGACTGTGGGAGGAAACCGGAGCACCCGGAGGAAACCCACGCAGACACGAGGAGAATGTGCAAACTCCACACAGACAGTGACCCGAGCATCGAACCCTGGACCCTGGAGCTGTGAAGCAGCAGTGCTAACCACTGTGCTACCGTGCCGCCACTGTGCTGTCTAAGGATCTTTGGTGAGTTGCTGCAGTGCATCTTGTAGATGGTACACACTGCTGCTACTGAGCGTCGGTGGTGGAGGGAGTGAGTGTTTGTGGATGGGGTGCCAATCAAGCGGGGCTGCTTTGTCCTGGATGGTGTCGAGCTTCTTGAGTGTTGTTGGAGCTGCTCCCATCCAGGCAAGTGGGGAGTATTCCATCACACTCCTGACTTGTGCCTTGTAGATGGGGGACAGGCTTTGGGGAGTCAGGAGGTGAGTTACTCTCCGCAGGATTCCCAGCCTCTGACCTGCTCTGGTAGCCACTGTGTTTAGATGGCTGGGTCCAGCTCAGTTCCTGCCGTCCATATATGTGGACAATCCGAATGTCGGGAAAAGGTGAACCAATCACTGTACCTTCTCGAGCAAGCATCCTATCGCACAGCACAGGAGCAGTTTGGGATTTCGCCCATGAGTGACTTGCCAGAAATTATATCCTCCAACCATCTCCACTGAAAACTTCCCGGGGTTGTTGTCAACATGCAGTCTGGCTGGTCCAAAGATGTGTAGGTTAGGTGGGTTGGCCATGCTAAATTGCCCCTTAGTGTCCAAAGATGTGTAGGTTAGGTGGATTGGCCATGCTAAATTGCCCCTTAGTGTCCAAAGATGTGTAGGTTAGGTGGATTGGCCATGCTAAATTGCCCCTTAGTGTCTAAAGATGTGCAGGTTAAGTGGATTTGTGCCAGGGGGACTAGCTAGGGTAAATGCATGGGGAATTACGGGAATAGGGTCTGGGTGGATTGTGGTTGGTGCAGACTCAATGGGCCGAATAGCTTCCTTCTGCATTGTAGGGATTCCATGTGCACAAATTGCACATTGGCCTTTCATCGAGTACAGGATTCTTCCTCTCTCACTCGCTCCCCTGCTGAAAGGAATTTCTGCTGCCGCATTCCTGGAATTTCCGGACCACATTCCTGAAATTTTCACTGCCTCCCTCCTCGCCACCATGTTCATTTTCCCCATGTGTGTCTCAGACATTTTTCACTCACTATTGTCCCTCCAATGCCAGACAGATATCTCGCTGCTGACTATCCTGTTAGTCCGCTCTGTACCTGTTTTGCCATGGGAGTTTGTTTTTGCTACAATAACCCATAGATCCATGCAGTATAATGTAGATAAATGTGAGGTTATCCACTTCAGTAGCAATAATAGGAAGACAGATTATTATTTGAATGGGTGTAAGTTGAGCGAGGTGGATACTCAGCGAGACCTTGGAGTCCTCGTGCATCTGTCGCTGAAAGTAAGCGCACAGGTACAGCAGGCAGTACAGCGGGCGGTACAGTAGTTAGCTCTGCTGTCTCATAGTGCCAGGGATCCAGGTTCGATTCCCGCTTGGGTCACTGTCTGTGCGGAGTCTGCACGTTCTCCCCGTGTCTGCATGGGTTTCCTCCGGGTGCTCCGGCTTCCTCCCACAGTCCGAAAGACGTGCTGGTTAGGTGCTAAATTCTCCCTCAGTGTAACCCGAACAGGCACCGGAGTGTGGCGACTAGGGGATTTTCACAGTAACTTCATTGCAGTGTTATGTAAGCCTACTTGTGACACTACTAAATAAACATAAAACTTAATCGGTAAAGAAGGCGAAAGATATGTTGGCCTTCATAGCGAGAGGATTTGAGTATAGGGATAGGGATGTTTTACTGCAATTGTCTGGGGCGTTGGTGAGGCCACACCTGGAGTATTGTGTGCAGTTTTGGTCTCCTTATCTGAGGAAGTATGTCCTTGCTGAAGAGGGAATACAGCTAAGGTTTACCAGGCTGATTCCTGGGATGGCAGGTCTGTCATATGAGGAGAGACTAAGTCGGTTAGGATTATATTCACTGGAGTTCAGAAGAGTGAGAGGGGATCTCATAGAAACTTATAAAATTCTAACAGGGTTAGACAGGGTAGATTCAGAAAGAATGTTCCCGATGGTGGGGGGAGTCCAGAACTAGGGGTCATAGTTTGAGGATAAGGGGTAAACCTTTTAGAACTGAGGTGAGGAGAAATTTCTTCACCCAGAGGGTGGTGAATGTGTGGAATTCACTCCCACAGAAAGTAGTTGTGTGATTTCAAGAAGTAATTAGATATAGCTCTGGGGGCTAAAGGGATCAAGGGATATGGGGGGAAGGTGGTTTTAGGATATTGAATTTGATGGTCAAAATGAATGGCGGAACAGGCTTGAAGGGCCGAATGGCCTACTCTGGCTTCTAGTTTCTAAAATACTCTTGTAGAAAAGGCCAAACTTGTTTTGAGGGGCTCTACAATGAAGGGAAGGATTTTCCAACACCCCTTGCTTCCCCCCCACTCCCAGCGGTGTGTTTTCCGACTGCGCACAAGGCTTGCCAAGTCGGCCCAACCTGTCCATGCCGCCCAGTTTTTACCACTAAGCTGGTCCCAATTGCCCACATTTGGCCCATATCCCTCTATACCCATCTTACTCATGTAACCATCTAAATGTTTTTTAAAAGACAAAATTGTATCCACTTCTACTACTACCTCTGGCAGCTTGTTCCAGACACTCACCACCCTCTGTGTGAAAAATTGCCCCTCTGGATCCTTTTGTATTTCTCCCCTCTCACTTTAAACCTATGCCCTCTAGTTTTAGGCTCATCTACGCCCCTCATTATTATATAGGTCTCTATAAGATGACCCCTAAGTCTACTACGCTCCAGGGAAAAAGGTCCCAGTCTATACTTAAGTTTATTTATTAGTCACAAGTAGGCTGACATTAACACTGCAATTAAGTTACTGTGAAAATCCCCTAGTCGCCACACTCCGGCGCCTGTTCGGGTTACACTGAGAGAGAATTTAGCATGGCCAATGCACCTAACCTGTACATCTTTGGAGTGTGGAAAGAAACCCCCGGAGCACCCGGAGGAAACCCACGCAGACACGGGGAGAACGTGCAGACTCTGCACAGACAGCGACCCAAGCCGGGAATCGAACCCGGGTCCCTGCGCTGTGAGGCAGCAGTGCTAACGACTGTGCTACCGTGCTACCCCCCCTCTCATAGAGTCATAGAATCCGACAGTGCAGAAGGTGGCCATTCGGCCCATCGAGTCTGCACTGACCATAATCCCATCCAGGCCCAATCCCTGTAACCCCATGCATTTACCTTAGCTAGTCCGTGACACTAAGGGTCAATTTAGCATGGCTAATCCACCTAACCCACACATCTCTCCTTTTAACTCAAACCATCAAGTCCCGGTAGCATCCTAGTAAATCTTTCCTGCGCTCTTTCTAGTTCAAGAATATCCATAAATATCCTTATTATAAAGCTATGTTGATTTTTCATTTTTTTGTTCCTATTTCTTTTAAGCGTCTGATGCTATTTTGCCTCATTTAGATTGTAATTTTTTATTTTTAAGATGGAATATGAACATTATTTAATATGTACAAATAAACATAGGTTTTGTTTTAATCTGTGAATCTCCTATTTAAATCTGCATTATATTATTAGAGAACAAAGAACAAAGAAAATTACAGCACAGGAACAGGCCCTTCGGCCCTCCAAGCCTGCACCGACCATGCTGCCCGACTGAACTAAAACCCCCTAACCCTCCGGGGACCATATCCCTCTATTCCCATCCTATTCATGTATTTGTCAAGACGCCCCTTAAAAGTCACTATCGTATCCGCTTCCACTACCTCCCCCGGCAGTGGGTTCCAGGCACCCACTACCCTCTGTGTAAAAAACTTGCCTCGTCCATCTCCTTTAAACCTTGCCCCTCGCACCTTAAACCTGTGCCTCCTAGTAATTGACTCTTCCACCCTGGGAAAAAGCTTCTGACTATCCACTCTGTCCGTGCCTCTCATAATCTTGTAGACTTCAATCAGGTCGCCCCTCAACCTCCGTCGTTCCAGTGAGAACAAACCAAGTTTCTCCAACCTCTCCTCATAGCTAATGCCCTCCATACCAGGCAACATCCTGGTAAATCTTTTCTGTACCCTCTCCAAAGCCTCCACATCCTTCTGGTAGTGTGGTGACCAGAATTGAACACTATATTCCAAGTGCATTATATAACTTCACATATGGCATGCATATGAGTGTTTGTGTGTGATAATTCAGAATATGAAAATGGAAAATGTAATTGGGAAGAAGAGGGGGTCAGAATTTCTCGGATCATGGTTTGGAAACCTGATTGCATGAAAAGTAAAGTAAAATTTATTTATTTAGTCACAAGTAACACTGCAATGAAGTTACTGTGAAAATCCCCTAGTCGCCACACTCCTGTTCGGGTACAGAGACGGAGAATTTAGTACCTAACCAGTATGTTTTTCAGACTGTGGAGGAAACCAGAGCATCCGGGGGAAGATCACGTAGACACAGGGAGAATGTGCAAACTCCACACAGACAGTGACCCAAGCCAGGAATCGAACCGGGGTCCCTGGCACTGTGAGGCAGCAGTGCTAATCACTGTGTCACCGTGTCACGCCCCCACCTTCTGCCTCACCTATTTCATTTATAATTATCTCATATCAATAAAGCATTTGTAGAATTTTGAAAGGTTTAATGGAAAATAGTACTGTGTACAGTTTTGGTCTCCTTACTTGAGAAAGGATAAACTGGCACTGGAGGGGGTGCAGAGGAGATTCACTAGGTTGATTCTGGAGTTGAGGGGTTGTCTTATGGGGAGAGACTGAGTTGACTGGGGATATACTCATTGGAATTCAGAAGAATGAGGGGAGATCTTATAGAAACATATAAGATTATAAAGGGAATAGATAAGAGAGAAGCAGGGAGGTTGTTTCCATTGGCAGTTGAAACTAGAACTAGGGGACAAAGCTTCAAAATAAGAGAAGCAGATTTAGGACTGAGTTGAGGAGGAACTTCTTACACAAAGGGTTATGAATTCCCTGCCCAGTGAAGCAGTTGAGGCTACCTCATTGAATGTTTTTAAGGCAAGGATAGATAGATTTTTGAACAGTAAAGGAAGTAAGGGTTATGGTGAGCGGGCAGGTCAGTGGAGCTGAGTCCACAAAAAGATCAGCCATGATCTTATTGAATGGCGGAGCAGGCTCGAGGGACCAGATGTCCTACTCCTGCTCCCAGTTCTTATGTTTTTATGTTCTTATTAAATAATGTTATAAATACAAAATTTTGATAACATGTCAACATTTAAATAAATATTTTACTTTAGCAGCTGCACTGTGACATTTTGTTTAATTCACTCACCTTTTCAAAGTTCTTGTAATAAAATATTTTTTTATCTTCAACACAATAATCAATATTTTTAACATTAACATCATGGTTCTGTTGTCTTTGTAAACAAAGACGCGAGGGAGGGAGGGAGGGATGGATGTGAGGATGGGAAGAGAGGGATGGGGGAGGGGAGAGGAGGGGGAGGGGAGAGGAGGTGAATGGAGGGGAGGGGAGGGAAAGGTAAGGGACGGGAGGACAAGGAAGGGACGTTAAGGCTTGAGTTTAGATATTGGGGGTGGAGTTTAGACATGGGGGGTGAAATCTAGACATTGGGTATGGACTTTGGATATTGGGATGTAGTTTGGACATTGGGGGTAGGGTTTGGGCATTGGGGCGGGGTTTGGACATTGGGGGTGGGGTTTAGGCATTGGCGGTGGAGTTTGGACATTGGGGTGTGGTTTGGGCATTGGGTGGAGTTTGGACATTGAGGGTGGAGTTTAGACATTGGGGGTGGAGTTTGGACATTGGGGGTGGAGTTTGGACATTGGGGGTGGAGTTTAGACATTGGGGGTGGAGTTTAGACATTGGGGGTGGAGTTTAGACATTGGGGTGGAATTTAGACATGGGGTGGAGTTTGGATATTGGGGGCGTAGTTTGGACATTGGGGACGGGGTTTGGACATTGCGGGTGGAGTTTGGACATTGGGGCGTAGATTGGACATTGGGGGTGGAATTTAGACATTGGGGACGGGGTTTGGACTTTGGGGGTGGAGTTTGGACATTGGGGGCGGGGTTTGGACATTGGGGTTGGAGTTTGGACATTGGAGGTGGAATTTGGACATTCGGGGAGGAGTTTAGACATTGGAGGTGGAGTTTGGACATTGGGGGAGGGGTTTGGACATTGGGGTGGAGTTTGGACATTGGGGGAGGGGTTTGGACATTGGGGGAGGGGTTTGGACATTGGGGTGGAGTTTAGATAATGGGGTGGAGTTTGGACCAGCATTTATTGCCCATCCCTAGTTGCCCCTTGAGAAGGTGGTGGTGAGCCGCTATCTTGAATCGCTGCAGTCCACGTGCTGTGGGTTGACCCACAATGCCGTTAGGGAGGGAGTTCCAGGATTTTGACCCAGCGACTGCGAAGGAACGGCCGATATATTTCCAAGTCGGGATGGTGAGTGGCTTGGAGGGGAACTTGCAGGTGGTGGTGTTCCCCATGTGTCTGCTGCCCTTGTCCTTCTAGATGGAAGTGCTCGTGGGTTTGGAAGGTTTTTTTGTCGATGTTTTCTGAAAGATTATTTTACCCTTGAACATTTACTGCTGGATATGTCCATTCTCCTGTTCATGATTGCGATTGGGGATGGCTACATTGTTGGTGTCTTGCCAATCCCCCTACATGACACTTTGTGTTTTCATCTCGTAGAAAGTGGCGTCACAGCTAGACAGGGTGGTGAGGAAGGATTTAGCAGACTGGCATTCAGGGCATTCAGTAGAGGAGTTGGGACATTATGGGCAGGATTTTGTGGACTCGCTCGAGTGAGACCAGAAATTCCTGCCACACACCTCCCTTAAACTTTTCCCCTCTCACCTTGAACCTGTGTCCCCTTGTAATTGACATTTCCACCCTGGGGAAAAAGCCTCTGACTATCCACCCTGTCTGTGCCTCTCATCATTTTGGAGACCTCTATCAGGTCTCCCCTCAGCCTCCGTCTTTCCAGTGAAAACAATCCCAGTTTATTCAACCTCTCCTCATAGCCGACGCCCTCGAGACCAGGCAACATCCTGGTGAACCTTCTTTACACTCTCTCCAAAGCTTCCACGTCCTTTTGGTAGTGTGGTGACCAGAACTGCACGCAATACTCCAAATGCGGCCTAACCAAGGTTATATACAGCTGCTGTGTTTTTTTCACAACCTTGCCATCATTTGATTTTTAATTCTGGATTTTTATTCAATTAAAATGTCACCATCTGATAGAATCTGTGGTCTGATTTGAACCTGGATACCCAGATCATTACCCTAGGTTTCTGGATTACTAGCTCAGTGACAACACCACTACGCCACTGCCTCCCCTCCTCCCTCTGGCTTTATACTATTCATTTATAATTATAGGTGCATGTACACATGTTACATATAATTTATGTACCTGTACACACATATCATGACACAGTGGTTAGCACTGCTGCCTCACAGTGCCAGGGACCCGGGTTTGATTCCCAGCTTGGGTCACTGTCTGTGTGGAGTCTGCACGTTCTCCCCGTGTCTGCGTGGGTTTCCTCCGGGTGCTCTGGTTTCCTCCCCCAGTCAGAAAGATGCGCTGTTTAGGTGCTAAATCCTCCCTCAGTGTACCTGAATAGGCGCCGGAGTGTGGCGACTAGGGGATTTTCACAGTAACTTCATTGCAGTGTTAATGTAAGCCTACTTGTGACACTAAGAAATAGACTTTAAAACTTTAAACTCATTTATAAGTACATATACACACTTTTTTAAAAATTCGTTTATGGACATGGGCGTCGCTGGCTGGGCCAGCATTTATTGCCCATCCCTAGTTGCCCGAGGGCAGTTGAGAGTCAACCACATTGCTGTGGCTCTGGAGTCACATGTAGGCCAGACCGGGTAAGGATGGCAGATTTCCTTCCCTCAAGGACATGAGTGAACCAGTTGGGTTTTTCCGACAATCGACAATGGTTTCATGGTCATCAGTAGATTCTTAATTCCAGATTTCTTTCACTGAATTCAAATATCAATACCTGCCGTGGTGGGATTCGAACCCGGGTCCCCAGAACATTAGCTGAGTTTCTGGATTAACAGTCTGGTGATAATACCACTAGGCCATCGCCTCCCCATGTGTATATAAACACATATATGTTTTATCAAATATATGTGCACAGAAACAAACATATTATGTATAATATATACGTACAAATACATATATATTACATAGAATATATAGGTACATATAAGCAGATATATTACATAGAAGCATAGAAACTAGAAGCAGGAGGAGGCCACTCGGTCCTTCGAACCTGCTCCGCCATTCATTATGATCACGGCTGATCATCAAATTCAATATTCTGATCCCCCCCTTCCCCCCATATCCCTCGATCCCTTTCGCCCCAACAATCATAGAAGCCTGGAGTGCAGAAGAGGCCATTTGGTCCATCAAGTCTGCGCCAACTCGCTGACAGAGTATCGTACCCAGGCCCTCTCTCCCCATCCCAACCCTGTAACCCCACATATTTACCATAGCCAATCCCCCTAACCGACACATCTCTGGACACAAAGGGGCCATTTACCATGGCTAATCCACTAACTTACACATCTTTGGACACTAAGGACCCAGCCCGGACATTCTCTCTTCCACCTTCTCCCTTTGGGAAAAAGATACAAAAGTCTGAGGTCACGTACCAACCGACTCAAGAACAGCTTCTTCCCTGCTGCTATCAGACTCTTGAATGGACCTACCTTGCATTAAGTTGATCTTTCTCTACACCCTAGCTATGACTGGAACACTACATTCTCTCTTGTTTCCTTTCCTATGAATAGTATGCTTTGTCTGTATAGCGCGCAAGAAACAATACTTTTCACTGTATGTTAATACATGTGACAATAATAAATCAAATCAAATCAAATTAAGGGGCAATTTATCATGGCCAATCCTCCTAACCTGCACATCTTTGGACACTAAGGGGCAATTTAGCATGGCCAACCCCCTAACCTGCACATCTTTGGACACTAAGGGGCAATTTAGCATGGCCAATCCACCTAACCTACACATCTTTGGACACTAAGGGGCAATTTAGCACAGCTAATCCACCTAACCCGCACATCTTTGGACACTAAGGGGCAATTTAGCACAGCTAATCCACCTAACCCGCACATCTTTGGACACTAAGGGGCAATTTAGCACAGCTAATGCACCTAACCCACACATCTTTGGACACAAAGGGGCAATTTAGTATGGCCAATGCATCTAACCTACACATTTTAGCACATAACCAGCATGTCTTTTGAACTGTGGGAGGAAACCGGAGCACCCGGAGGAAACCCACGCAGACATGGGGAGAATGTGCAAACTCCACACAGACAGTGACCCGAGCTGGGAATTGAACCCGGGTCCCTGGCGCTGTGAGGCAGCAATGCTAACCACTGTGCTACCGTGCCTCCCTATATATGTCTAAGTGCATATACAAATATACAATATGCACATATATACCTGTATATACATACATACATATATAATAACATATATTTCAGTCTTTTCCACACTTACTCACACTGAGCAATGAACTATAGACACAAGGTCTATTTATGTATCTGAGTTCCCCCAGTTATCAGAGGCTTAATGTAACACCTCTGTGAGCCTTGAACTCTGTTTACAGCTCTCAGCTAATGCTGTACTTTGTACCATGACTGCATTGGTGATATCAGATCCTGCCTGCCTCAGGAAATTAAAACAGAGAGAGAGAGAGAGAAGGTGCGAGAGAGAGAGTGCAAGAGAAAGTATGAGAGAGTGGGAGAGAAAGTGTGTGTGAGAGAACGTGTTTGAGAGAGAAAGAGAGAGAAAGTGTGAGGGAGAGAGAGCGAGAGAGAGTGTGTGAGAGAGAGAGTGAGAGAGAGTGTGAGAGAGTGTGAGAGAGAGAAAGTGTGAGAGAGAGTGTGTGAGAAAGAGAAAGTGCGAGAGAGTGAGAAAGTGCGAGAGAATGAGAGAGAGAGAAAGTGAGAGAGAGAGAGGGAAAGTGCAAGAGAAAAATTGCGAGAGAGAAAGTATGAGTGAGAGACAGATAAGGTGCAAGAAAGTGTGAATGAGAAAGTGTGACAGACTGATAAAGAACTAGAGAGATAGTGAGAGAAAGTGCGAAAGAGAGTGTGAGAGTGATGAAGTGCAAGAGTGCGAGAGAGAGCGTGCGAGAAAGTGCGAAAGAATGATAAAGTGCGAGAGAGAGAGCGCGAGAGAAAGGGGGAGAGAGAGTGATAAAGTGAGAGAGAGAGAGATAAAGTGCACGAGAGAGATAAAGTGCGAGAGAGAGAGAATGAGAGAGAAAGTGTGAGAGAGAGTGTAACAAAGTGCGAGAGAGAAGAAGTGTGAGTGCAAGAGAGAGATAAATTGCGAGAGGGAGAGGCAGTGCGAGAGAGAAAGTGAGGGTGTGAGAGTGAGTGGTAAGGATATTCCTGCCTTGGTCCCTGTCCTGTTCTGGGCAGATTTGATACCCCTGTTTCTGTGGGTATTGACAAAATGCTCTATAATCCCAAGCAAAGTGACCCATTGCAACCCTGTCCTGTTGCTCTGGTGTCCCCTTGTGGGTGGCCTGTACCTCGACCCACAGGCGCTGTATATATGGAGGCGGGAAACCCCCAGGATTCCCAGCACCCTCTCTCGCTCTACCTCCTCCATTTCCCCACACCGGACCGCCATTCGAACCTCTCACATTTCCCCACTTTTACTGGCTTTGCTCTTTCCTGCCTCGTGAACTTCCTTCTCTCAGCCTCATGCCAATCGCTTTAATATCCACGCCTCAGAATGGGCATCGGATGGAAATTATCACAGACTTTCCTTCCCCACCCCCAAAGCGTGTGTGACTAAATTTATTTTCCAATTAGAGAGATTACGGTCAACTAAACGTGTGTGACCCAAACCCCCAAAACCCTGAGTGAAGTGGGTCCACAAATGAACCGCATATGCTGTTGGATGTATTCCTTCTCCTCTGTCTAACCTTATTCAAATCTTCCACTGGGCTCCCCTTGTTGTAACCCACAGCAGTTAATACAGCCTCGTTCATGTCCTTTCCCGCTCCTCCCCTTATATTCTGTGGAGGAAGCAAAGCTAAAGCTAAGCACATAAAACATTAATTTAGTTTCTTTTTTTAAATTCACTCGTGGGACCCCTCTACTTTCTCAGGAGGCTAAGAAAATTTAGCATCTCACCAACCGGTATGAAAAACAGGAAATTATTGCTCATCCCCGAACACAAGGGTCCACGTTCCAACTCCCCTCCATGCCTACGCTACAGTTAAGAAAGCCCTACTGTCTCAAGAGCCTTTGGTATGTCTCCTATGACTCTCACCAACTTTTACAGATGCACCATAGAAAGCATTCTTTCTGGCTGTATCACATTTTGGTATGGCTCCTGCTCTGCCCAAGACCGCAAGAAACGACAAAAGGTCGTGAATGAAGCCCAGTCCATCTTGCAAACCCAGCCTTCCATCCATTCACTCTGTCTACACTTCCCACTGCCTTGGGAAAAGCAGCCAGCATAATTAAGGACCACAACCAGCCTTTTCTCTTCCACCTTCATCCATCGGGAAAAAGATACAAAAGTCTGAGGACACGTACCAACCTTATACTCAGGGCGGCATGGACAAGTCGGGCCGAAGGGCCTGTTTTCATGCTGTAAACCTCTATGACTCAACCGACTCAAGCCCTTCTTCCCTGCTACTATCAGAGTTTTGAATGGACCTACCTCGCATTAAGTTGACCATTCTCTACACTCGAGCTATGACTGTAACACTACATTCTGCACTCTCTCCTTTCCTTCTCTATGAACGGTATGTTTTGTCTGTATAGCACACAAGAAACAATACTTTTCACTGTATCCCAATACATGTGACAATAATAAATCAAACAATACTTTTCACTGTATCCCAAAACATGTGACAATAATAAATCAAATCAAATCAAATGACATGGGTGTCGCTGGCTGGGCCCAGCATTTATTGCCCATCCCTAGTTGCCCCTTGAGAAGGTGGTGGTGAGCCACCACCTTCTCTTGTAGCCGCTGTGTTGATGTGGTGAGTCCATTTGAGTTTCTGGTTAATGGTAACCCTCAGGGTGTTGACAGTGGGGGGGATTCAGCAATGGTTACAACATTGAATGTCAAGGGGCGATGGTTAGAGTGTCTCTTATTGGTGATTTGCCCGGCATTTGTGTGGCACGAATGTTACTTCCCCTCATCACAGAAATCACAGAAATCACAGAAACCCTACAGCGCAGAAACAGGCCATTCGGCCCATCGAGTCTGCACCGACCACAATCCCACCCAGGCCCTACCCCTACACATTTACCCACTAATCCCTCTAACCTACACATCTCAGGACACTAAGGGGCAATTTACCATGGCCAATCAACCTAACCCGCACATCATCGAGTCCGGGTAAAGCCCAACATTGCCGAATATTTTCAAAAAACATATGGGGGTCCGTGCAGGGCTCAAATGCGGGAACCTTTTTACAAGGGGGAGGCCTTGTGGCATTATCACTGCACTATTAATCCAGAAGCTCAGCTAATGTTCTGGGGACCCGGGTTCGAATCCCACCACGGCAGATGGTGGAATTTGAATTCAATTAAACAAAATCTGGAATTAAGAATCTACTGATGACCATGAAACCATTGTCGAAAAAACCCATCTGGTTCCTTTAGGGACGGAAATCTGCCGTCCTTACCCGGTCTGGCCTACATGTGACTCCAGAGCCACAGCAATGTGGTTGACTCTCAACTGCCCTCGGGCAACTAGGGATGGGCAATAAATGACAATAAAAGCTTCATTAGTTTCTCATGCAAGTGGAGCAGATGATCAGGAGTTTAGCTCCCGATATCTAGTCTCGTGGGAGCAGGATCAAGGGCCATCAATATTTAAATGATGGTGGGGTGTCACAGTGGCAGCAATAGTGGGGCGAACGGGACTGGAGAATTCCAGCCCTGGTGAGAGTTTGGCCAAGTAAGCCACTTTCTAACAAAACCTAGGTGTCTCAATTCCATGCTCTGACAGAATACTGTCAAAACCATTCATTAATCACATACATGGGGTGGCATGGTGGCACAGTGCTTAGCTATTGCCTCACAGCGCCAGGGACCCGGGTTCAATTTCTGGCTCAGGTCGCTGTCTGTGCGGAGTCTGCACGTTCTCCCCCCATGTCTGCGTGAGTTTCCTCCGGGTGCTCCGGTTTCCTCCCACAGTCCGAAAGCCGTGCTGGCTCGGTGCTAAATTCTCCCTCAGTGTAACCCAAACATGAGTGTGGCGACGAGGGGATTTTCACAGTAACTTCATTGCAGTGTCAATGTAAGCCTACTTGTGACTAATAAACTTTAACTTTTACATCTGACTCCAGAGCCACAGCAATGTGGTTGACTTTCAACTGCCCTCGGGCAATGAGGGATGGGCAATAAATGCTGGCCAGCCCATGATGCCCATGTCCCACAGATGACTTAATTAAATGACTTAATGCATCTTTCTGTTGTTTTATAAGTGGAGTTGTATTGGTGGCTGTATTCACATTGATCGGTCGCCATGGGATCCAACGGGATAGGGCTGCTGGTTCTGGGAGGGCTAGTTTTGGGGGTGCTGCTGCTCTGGAAATGGAAGTGGGGGTCTCCATGTGTGGCAGAGTGTGGAAATTAAGTTGCAGCTTCTCTGGCGGGCGGCTCTATCAGCAAGTCAGACAAGGCTTCGTTGAAGGTTAGCAGTTGTGTATTCAGGAAAGAGACTAATCTAACCTTGTGTCGGTTTCACAAACACTCCCAGCCTTGGCTACAAGGAACTAAGAAAATTACAGCACAGGAACAGGCCCTTCGGCCCTCCAAACCTGCACCCACCATGCTGCCCGACTGAACTAAAACCTCCTACCCTTCCGGGGACCGTATCCCTCTATTCCCATCCTATTCATGTATTTGTCAAGATACCCCTTAAAACTCACTATTGTACTGCTTCCGCTACCTCCCTCGGCAGCGAGTTCCAGGCACCCACTGTGTAAAAAACATAGGATGAAACAAAGACAAGTTACCGTGACAAATACCAAAAGAAAAACAAGATATGGTGACATATTATGCTAATGAAGGAGACGGTTTTCATAGGATCCCTACAGTACAAAAGGAGTTCATTCGGCCCATCAAGTCTGTACCGACCGCATCCCATCCAGCCCCTATTCTCGTAACCCCATACATTTACCCTGCTAATCCCCCTGAAACTAGGGGCAATTTAGCATGGCCAATCCACCTAACCTGCACATCTTTGGACACTAAGGGTCAATTTAGCATGGCCAATCCACCTAACTTACACATCTTTGGACACGAAGGGGCAATTTAGCATGGTCAATCCACCCAACCTGCATATCTTTGGACACTAAGGGTCAATTTAGCATGGCCAATCCACCTAACCTACACATCTTTGGACACTAAAGTGCAATAATTTGTCTTGAATTCTCATTGTTGCGAAGTTGAGCAGAGTAATTGTAGATTGGTATTGGTATGTTAACGATAGAGGGTTGGCAGCAGGAGAAATACTTAATACAATTAATGTTACCAGAGAGGCAGTGCTGGGTAGACTAATGGGACTGAAGGTGGACAAGTCCCCGGGTCCGGATGGAATGCATCCCAGGGTATTGAAAGAAATGTCAGAGGTAATAGTGGATGCGTTAGTGATTATTTATCAAAACTCGTTGCGTTCTGGGGTAGTGCCGGTTGATTGGAAAACGGCTAATGTTACGCCGCTGTTTAAAAAAGGAAGGAGACAAAAGGCGGGTAACTATAGGCCGGTCAGCTTAACGTCTGTAGTAGGGAAAATGCTGGAATCCATTATTAAAGAAGAGATAGCAGGGCATCTGGATAGAAAAGGTTCGATCAATCAGACGCAGCTTGGATTCATGAGGGGAAAGTCGTGCTTGACGAACATGTTGGATTTTTATGAAGATGTGACTAGGGCGGTTGATGGAGGAGAACCGGTGGATGCGGTGTTTTTGGATTTCCAAAAGGCGTTTGATAAGGTGCCCCATAAAAGGCTGCTGAAGAAGATTAGGGCACACGGAGTTGGGGGTAGTGTGTTAAAGTGGATTGGGGACTGGCTATCCGACAGGAAGCAAAGAGTCGGAATAAATGGGTGTTTTTCCGGTTGGAGGAAGGTAACTAGTGGCGTGCCGCAGGGATCGGTACTCAGGCCGCAACTGTTTACCATTTATATAGATGATCTGGAGGAGGGGACGGAGTGTAGGGTAACGAAGTTTGCAGACGACACAAAGATAAGTGGAAAAGTGAATCGTGTGGAGGACGGAGAAGATCTGCAGAGAGATTTGGACAGGCTGAGTGAGTGGGCGAGGATATGGCAAATGGAGTATAACATTGAGAAATGCGAGGTTATACACTTGAGGAAATAATAACAAATGGGATTACTATCTCAATGGAAACAAATTAAAACATGCTACCGTGCAAAGGGACCTGGGGGTCCTTGTGCATGAGACGCAAAAGCCCAGTCTGCAGGTACAACAGGTGATCAAGAAGGCAAATGGGATGTTGGCCTATATCGCGAGGGGGATAGAATATAAAAGCAGGGATGTCTTGATGCACCTGTACAGGGCATTGGTGAGGCCGCAGCTGGAATACTGTGTGCAGTATTGGTCCCCTTATATGAGGAAGGATATATTGGCATTGGAGGGAGTGCAGAGAAGGTTCACCAGGTTGATACCGGAGATGAGGGGTTTGGATTATGAGGAGAGGCTGAGGAGATTGGGTTTGTACTCGTTGGAGTTTAGAAGGATGAGGGGGGATCTTATGGAGACTTATAAGATAATGCGGGGGCTGGATAGGGTGGAGGCGGAGAGATTCTTTCCACTTAGTAAGGAAGTTAAAACTAGAGGACACAGCCTCAAAATAAAGGGGGGTCGGTTTAAGACAGAGTTGAGGAGGAACTTCTTCTCCCAGAGGGTGGTGAATCTCTGGAATTCTCTGCCCACTGAGGTGGTGGAGGCTACCTCGCTGAATATGTTTAAAGCGCGGATGGATGGATTCCTGATCGGTAAGGGAATTAAGGGTTATGGGGATCAGGCGGGTAAGTGTGGTACTGATCCACGTCAGATCAGCCATGATCTTATTGAATGGCGGGGCAGGCTCGAGGGGCTAGATAGAACATAGAACATAGAACATTACAGCGCAGAACAGGCCCTTCGGCCCACGATGTTGCACCGACCAGTTAAAAAAAAACTGTGACCCTCCAACCTAAACCAATTTCTTTTCGTCCATGAACCTATCTACGGATCTCTTAAACGCCCCCAAACTAGGCGCATTTACAACTGATGCTGGCAGGGCATTCCAATCCCTCACCACCCTCTGGGTAAAGAACCTACCCCTGACATCGGTTCTATAACTACCCCCCCTCAATTTAAAGCCATGCCCCCTCGTGCTGGATTTCTCCATCAGAGGAAAAAGGCTATCACTATCCACCCTATCTAAACCTCTAATCAACTTATATGTTTCAATAAGATCCCCTCTTAGCCGCCGCCTTTCCAGCGAAAACAATCCCAAATCCCTCAGCCTCTCCTCATAGGATCTCCCCTCCATACCAGGCAACATCCTGGTAAACCTCCTCTGCACCCTCTCCAAAGCCTCCACATCCTTCCTGTAATGTGGGGACCAGAACTGCACACAGTACTCCAAGTGCGGCCGCACCAGAGTTGTGTACAGTTGCAACATAACGCTACGACTCCTAAATTCAATCCCCCTACCAATAAACGCCAAGACACCATATGCCTTCTTAACAACCTTATCTACTTGATTCCCAACTTTCAGGGATCTATGCACACATACACCTAGATCCCTCTGCTCCTCCACACTATTCAAAGTCCTCCCGTTAGCCCTATACTCAACACATCTGTTATTCCTACCAAAGTGAATTACCTCACACTTCTCCGCATTAAACTCCATCCGCCACCTCTCGGCCCAACTTTGCAACCTGTCTAAGTCTTCCTGCAAACTACGACACCCTTCCTCACTGTCTACCACACCACCGACTTTGGTGTCATCAGCAAATTTGCTAATCCACCCAACTATACCCTCATCCAGATCATTAATAAATATTACAAACAGCAGTGGCCCCAAAACAGATCCCTGAGGTACACCACTTGTAACCGCACTCCATGATGAATATTTACTATCAACCACCACCCTCTGTTTCCTATCCGCTAGCCAATTCCTGATCCAATTTCCTAGATCACCCCCAATCCCATACATCTGCATTTTCTGCAGAAGCCTACCATGGTGAACCTTATCAAACGCCTTACTAAAATCCATATATACCACGTCCACTGCCTTGCCCCCATCCACCTCCTTGGTCACTTTCTCAAAAAACTCAATAAGGTTAGTAAGGCACGACCTACCTGCCACAAAACCATGCTGACTATCACCTATCAATTCATTACTCTCCAAATAACTATAAATCCTATCCCTTATAATTTTTTCCAACATCTTGCCGACAACAGAAGTGAGACTCACCGGTCTATAATTCCCGGGGAAGTCTCTGTTCCCCTTCTTAAACAATGGGACAACATTCGCTAACCTCCAATCTTCTGGTACTATACCAGAGGCCAACGACGACCTGAAGATCAGAGCCAGAGGCTCTGCAATCACTTCTCTTGCCTCCCAGAGAATCCTTGGATAAATCCCATCCGGACCAGGGGATTTATCTATTTTCAGACCCTCCAGAATATCCTGCACATCCTCCTTATCAACTGTAATACTGTCTATTCTACTCCCTTGCAACCCAGTGTCCTCCTCAGCTATATTCATGTCCCCTTGCGTGAACACCGAAGAGAAATATTGGTTCAATGCTTCACCAATCTCCTCCGGTTCCACACATAACTTCCCTCTGCCATCTATAACTGGCCCTAAACTTGCCCTAACCAACCTTCTGTTCTTGACATACCTATAGAACGCCTTAGGATTCTCTTTAACCCTATCCGCCAAAGTCTTCTCATGTCCCCTTTTAGCCCTTCTAAGCTCGCTCTTCAACTCCCTCTTAGCCAATCTAAAGCTTTCTAGTGCACTACCCGAGTGCTCACGTCTCATCCGAACATAAGCCTCCTTTTTCTTTTTAACCAACAAAGAAACTTTTTTGGTGCACCACGGTTCCCTAGCCCTACCAATTCCTCCTTGCCTGACAGGGACATACCTATCACAGACTCGCAGTAGCTGCTCCTTGAAAAAACTCCACATGTCGGACGTTCCCAGTCCCTGTAATCTCCTAGTCCAACCTATGTTTCCTAATTCTCTCCTAATAGCCTCATAATTACCCTTCCCCCAGCTAAAACCACTGGCCCGAGGTTCATGCCTATCCCTTTCCATCACTAAGGTGAACGTAACCGAATTGTGGTCACTATCACCAAAATGCACACCAACTTCCAAGTCTAGCACCTGGTCTGGCTCATTTCCCAGCACCAGATCCAATATAGCCTCACCTCTAGTTGGCCTGTCTACATACTGAGTCAAAAAACCTTCCTGCACGCTTTGAACAAAAACTGACCCCTCTAACGAGCTAGAGCTATAACAATTCCAGTCAATATTAGTCAAGTTAAAATCCCCCATAACAATTGCCCTATTACTTTCACTCCTAAGCAGGATTGACTCCGCAATCCTTTCCTCAACCTCTCTAGAACTTTTAGGAGGTCTATAAAAGACTCCCAACAGGGTGACCTCTCCTCTCCTATTTCTAATCTCCGCCCATACTACCTCAACAGATAAGTCCTCATCAAACCTCCTCTCTGACACTGTGATACAATCTCTGACCAATAATGCTACCCCTCCCCCTCTTCTACCTCCTTCCCTACTTCGACTAAAACATTTGAACCCCGGGACCTGCAGCATCCATTCCTGCCCCTGCTCTATCCATGTCTCTGAAATAGCCACAACATCGAAGTCCCAGGTACTGATCCACGCTGCAAGTTCACCCACTTTATTGCGAATACTCCTGGCATTGAAGTATACACATTTCAAACCCTGCTCCACCCCACCTCTGCAATGCCGTGCATTGCAGTCCCCATCCATGCATCCCTCACTTTCAGCCCCACTACTCAGGATCCCTCCCCCCCCCGAATCAGTTTAAACCTCCCTGCATGGCCTTAGCAAATTTACCCCCCAGGATATTGGTCCCCTTCTGATTAAGGTGTAGACCATCCTTCTCATAGAGGTCACACCTTCCCCAGTACGAGCCCCAAATGCTTAAGTACCTGAACCCCTCCCTCCTGCACCATCCCCTCAGCCATGAATTCAAACCTTCCCTCTCCCTATTCCTCTCTAAACTATCCCGTGGTACAGGCAAGAGTCCAGAGATAACCACTCTGTCAGTCTTGGCCTTTAGTTTCCACCCCAACTCCATAAATCCCTGCCTAATATCCCCTTCCCCTATCCTCCCTATGTCGTGTGTCCCCACATGTACAATAACTTGTGGTTTATCTCCCTCCCCCCTAAGAGTCCTGAATACCCTGTCAGACACATCCCGGACCCCAGCCCCTGGTAGGCAACACACCAACCCTGAGTCCCTACCTTTAGTTCCGACCCTCCTATCTGTCCCCTTAATTGTGGAGTCCCCAATCACAAGGCCCAGTCTTTTACAGCCCCTAACCACCTGAGCTTTCTCACTCGGCTCACCCCCAGAGATCTGCTCTCTATGCTCAGTTGATTCCTCCTCAACTGTAGCCTCCAGCACCGAAAACCTATTATGGAGGGGAACCGCCCCAGATGGCCTACTCCTGCTCCTATTTCTTATGTTCTTATGTTCTTATGAAAACACACTGCATGGTTCATTTAAAAAGGTGATGCTGTTTCTGTGCTTAGAGTTAAAAAAAAATGCAAGTACAGACAGAGTGCCCAAAATGAAACATTAGTATCGAAAGGCCAAGCAGCAGGGTTACCAAGGCAACACACTTTCAGACTTTTGATTTTTTTTTTATTCTACCTGTCAATTTGAATTAGGCACTTAGATACCAAGAACCTATTAAATTTAAATCCGATGGTTTTGGCAACCTAGGACCAATCCTATTGTGGGGGATAGTCATATATCATCACAGGTATAAAAGGAAGGGGGCAGTGGGACAGAGGAGGAGAGTGAATGCCATCTGCCACAGCTCATAGCTCTTAGCTCAAGGCCTCATCTCGATACCAAGAAGTCATAGTCATAGAGGTTTACAGCATGGAAACAGGCCCTTTGGCCCAACATGTCCATGCCGTCCTTTTTTTAAAACCCCTAAACTAATCCCAATTGCCCACATTTGGCCCTTATCCCTCTATATCCATCTTACCCATGTAACTATCTGAATGCTTTTTAAAAGACAACATTGTACCCGCCTCTACTACTACCTCTGGCAGCTTGTTCCAGACACTCACCACCCTGTGTGTGAAAGAATTGCCCCTCTGGACACTTTTGTATCTCTCCCCTCTCACCTTAAACCTATGCCCTCTAGTTTTAGACTCCCCTACTTTTGGGAAAAGATATTGACTACCTAGCTGATCTGTGCCCCTCATTATTTTATAGACCTCTATAAGATCACCCCTCAGCCTCCTACGCTCCAGGGAAAAAAGTCCCAGTCTATCCAGCCTCTCCTTATAACCCAAACCATAAAGTCCCGGTAGCATCCTAGTAAATCTTTTCTGCACTCTTTCTAGTTTAATAGTATCCTTTCTATAATAGGGTGACCAGAACTGTACACAGTACTCCAAGTGTGGCCTTACCAATGTCTTGTACAACTTCAACAAGACGTCCCAATTCCTGTATTCAATTCCCAATTCCTGTATTCAAAGTCTCATAACACTAGGTTAAAGTCCAACAGTTTTATTTGGAACAGGTTTTATTGGGCACTCCAAATCGAGATAACCCATTGAATCTATCGGTGATTATTAAATATATTAATGGTGATTCATTCTGTATTTTGGTCCAGTGAGTCTATGGGTGATTATAAAATATATTAATATTAATTTATTCTCTATTTTCTTCCATTGAATCGAGCTGGCCACTCTATCACGTGATACCCAATGTCTCAAACTCTCTCCCTTCCCAACGGTGACCTCCCAGGGACTATTTCCGGGGCTCAGCCGCCCTCTTCTTCCCTTCCCAAGATGGCCACCACCGCCCACCTGGTGCGCTGATTCTCCCCCATCCCCCAACCCTCCGTCTGCATCCCACAGCCCCGGGCCCGCCACCCGCGTTGATGACGGTGGCCAGGAGAGGTTACGCAAGGCCGAGGCTTCAAACCGGGCCTGTGGACAAAAACCTCCTTAATCATCAATATCCACAGCTTATCCCAGAGAATAACAGATTATTAACACAGTTAAATTAAAATCTTAATTAGATATCAGCAACCTGACTTTTAAATAAAGATATCATTCGTATATCTATTTACAATTAATCTTAATCATCCATCTCTAATCTGTCTAAATATTTAATGATTGTCATTAATATATCTAGTTATCAATTGTAAATAATTATTTAGCACAAGCTATTTAAATATTTAAATCTATTATTAATCTAATTAGCAATTAATCTTATCACTGGATGTCAAATGGGCGTCATGGTGGCCCCGTGGTTAGCACTGCTGCCTCACAGCGCCAGCGACCCGGGTTCGATTCCCGGTCACTGTCTGTGTGGAGTCTGCACATTCTCCGCGTGTCTGCGTGGGTTTCCTCCAAATGCTCCGGTTTCCTCCCACAGTCCAAACGACATGCTGGTTAGATGCTAAATTCTCTCTCCGTGTACCCGAACAGGCGCCGGAGTGTGGCGACGAGGGGAATTTAACAGTAATTTCATTGCAGTGTTAATGTAAGCCTTACTTGTGACCAATCAATAAATAGACATAAACTGTTTAAATATTCAATTAGTCTATTCATATATCTTCATCAATTGGAATTAATTTTCTATCAGTAATCTGTTTAACTATTAAATAATCCAGCATTAATATATTTAATTATCAATTAATCTTCAGTTTCTATCACTAATCAGTTTAAGTATTTAATAAATCTATCATTAATATTCAATTGTCACTTAATCTTAGTTATCTCTCACTAATCAGCCTAAGTATTAAATACATCAACAATAAATATAGCTAATTGTCACTTAATCTTAATGATCTATCGCTAATCATTTAAATTATTAAATAATCCAGCATTAATGTATCTAATTGTCAATTAATCTTAGTTACCTGTCACTAATCTATTTAAATATTACACCATCTCAATATATCATTCATTCATCCAATTTTGAATTAATCTCTATCACTAATTCATGTGAATATTAAATAACCTCCGTAACCGATCAACAATATACCTAATTATTAATTAATCTTAAGCAATCACTAATCTGTTGATGCATTAAATGATTTCAGTGTATCAATTATATATTAATTAACTGAAGGTGGCATGGGGGCACGGTGGTTATCACTACTGCCTCACAGCGCCAGGGACCCAGGTTCAATTCCGGCCTCGGGTCACTGTCTGTGTGGAGTTTGCACATTCTCCCCGTGTCTGCTTGGGTTTCCTCCGGGTGCTCTGCTTTCTTCCCACAGTCCAAAGATGTGGGGGCGAGGTGCATTGGCCATGATAAATTGACCCGAGTGTCAGGGGGATTAGCAGGGTAAATATATGGGGTTCTGGGAATAGGGCCTGGGTGGGATTGTGGTCGGTGCAGACTCGATGGGCCGCATGGCCTCCTTCTGCACTGTAGGGATTCCATGAATTTATTTTATGATTCTGTGAATCAGTCTATACCTATTAGCATATCTATATATTATCAAAATTTAACATAACATTTGACAACATATTAAATCAATTTAACCATCTAAACTTGGGTTTCTGATGAGTCGGTACTGAGGGAGTGCCACAATCCATCATTAAAAGATTGAAAGCATTAATTAATCCCAATTAACCATCACTTATACATGCCTTAATTACCCTCCATCATTTGTCATTTGAAGACCTAATGATTTAAATACATGAATAGGATGGGAATAGAGGGATATGGTCCCCAGAAGGGTATGAGGTTTTAGTTCAGACAGGCAGCATGGTCGATAGAGGCTTGGAGGGCCGAAGGGCCTGTTCCTTTGCTGTAATTTTCTTTGTCCTTTGATTATTTAAGACACTAATCCATGCATTAATTAATCTCGATATTCATTGTTAATACATGTAATTATCAGATAATTTTGTTTATCTCATACCTTCCAATCTCGAATTGACAATTCATGCAAAGCTACTGTTTCAATTTTGAATCCATTCTCAAATCTCAAAGAATCAATACTCAATATCAGACGCAAATTTAAAGCAGAGTTCTTGTGGAATTAACTTCCAAAACAACTGCAAAATTTATTGTTCTTCATGTGGGGACAAACTGACAGGTCCTTAAATGCTTCGCTCATTCTCTCAATGACCCGAATCGAAGGTTGAAATGGGCTTCATACGTCCACTTGGTCAGGTAGCTCACCTTGTTCCTTGTTGCTGAAGATGAGGGAGTGAGGTGAGAGTTGTGAGGGGAGCCGAGTGGAACATGCCTTTCTGATTTGTCTGTGGCTCATTAGTTGAGGGAGAGGAGGGGGGAGGAATGAGGGGAGCTAAAGGTTCGCCCAGGCACGCTGGGCGGAGAGAAGCAGATGATGAGCAAGCGACAGGTGGGGATAGGGAATCCCTTGAGTATGACGAAGATAATGACTTGCCCGACCTCGTCATGGACATTGAGGATGATGTCTTGGACGATCGTGACAATGAGGATGTGGAAAGTGAGTATGAGCGCACGGAATTCCTGCCTGGGATTGGCTCCATTGTCCTTTCCCTCGCTCCCCTGCTCCAGGCACGTCCACCATTCCAGATCCCTGACATTCATTGATATCCCCAATTTCAATCACTCCAACATCGGTGGCCCAACCTCAGGAATCCCCTTCACTGAGAGAGTGCATCACTGTCAGAGGGTCAGTACTGAGGGAGTGCCGCACTGTCAGAGGGTCAGTACTGAGGGAGTGCTGTACTGTCAGAGGGTCAGTACTGAGGGAGTGCCGCACTGTCAGAAGGTCAGTACTGAGGGAGTGCTGCACTGTCAGAGTGTCAGTACTGAGGGAGTGCCGCACTGTCAGATGATCAGTGCTGAGGGAGTGCCGCACTGTCAGAAGGTCAGTACTGAGGGAGCGCTGCACTGTCGGAGGCTCGGTGCTGAGAGAGTGCCGCACTGTCAGAGGGTCAATACTGAGGGAGTGCCGCACCGTCAGAGGGTCAGTACTGAGGGAACGCTGCATTGTCAGAGGGTCAGTACTGAGGGAGTGCCGCACTGTCAGACGGTCAGTACTGAGGGAGTGCTGCACTGTCAGAGGGTAAGTATTGAGGGAGTGCCACACTGTCAGAAGGTCAGTGCTGAGGGAGTGCTGCACTGTCAGAGGGGCAGAACTGAGGGAGTCCTGCACTGTCAGAAGGTCAGTACTGAGGTGTGCCGCACTGTCAGAGGGTCAGTACTGAGGGAACGCTGCACTGTCAGAGGGTCAGTACTGAGTGAGTGCTGCACTGTCAGAGGGTCAGTACTGAGAGAGTGCCGCACTGTCAGAGGGTCAGGACTGAGGGAGTGCCGCACTGTCAGAGGATCAGTACTGAGGTGTGCCGCACTGTCAGAGGGTCAGTACTGAGGGAACACTGCACTGTCAGAGGGTCAGGACTGAGTGAGTGCTGCACTGTCAGAGGGTCAGTACTGAGTGAGTGCTGCACTGTCAGAGGGTCAGTACTGAGAGAGTGCCGCACTGTCAGAGGGTCAGGACTGAGGGAGTGCCGCACTGTCAGAGGATCAGTACTGAGGTGTGCCGCACTGTCAGAGGGTCAGTACTGAGGGAACACTGCACTGTCAGAGGGTCAGTACTGAGTGAGTGCTGCACTGTCAGAGGGTCAGTACTGAGAGAGTGCTGCACTGTCAGAGGGTCAGTACTGAGTCCATGAACCATGCCTCATCCCACTGACAGATCTCTCTCTCTCTCCCCCTCTCTCTCTTTCTCTCTGCAAGACGCGGGAGCCTCAGTGGGTTTGCAAATTACACGGGACAGTCTGCAGAACACGACGGAGGGCTTCCTGAAGCTCCAACAGCAGGCCAAGCTGAGGGAGCAGATGGATTGTACCCGTTTGAAAAACACCACTGAGCAGTGGCTGCAGCTGTTCTACGAGATGTACGGTGAGCATGTGACCAAGTTGCTGCTGATGAGGAAGAATGGGGGAGCGGAGAGGATGAGGCCCGTTCACCTCCCACCCATTTCTCCCCATTCCCCCCTTCAGATGCCGGTTGCACAGGGTCAGGAGGGGTTTGATGTTTCGGGATATCGAGTATAAGAGTAAGGACGTTATGTTCCCTCAGTACTGACCCTCTGACTGTGTGGCTCTCCCTCAGTACGGACCCTCTGACAGTGCAGTACTCCCTCAGTACTGACCCTCTGACAGTGCAGTACTCCCTCAGTACTGACCCTCTGACAGTGCAGTCCTCCCTCAGTACTGACCACCTGACTGTGCAGCATTCCCTCAGTACTGACCCTCTGACAGTGCAGCATTCCCTCAGCACTGACCCCCTGAATGTGTGGCACTCTCTCAGTACCGACCCTCTGACAGTGCAGCGCCCACTCAGTACTGACCCTCTGACAGTGCAGCATTCCCTCAGTACTGACCCTCTGACAGTGCAGCACTCCCTCAGTACTGACCCTCTGACAGTGCAGCACTCCCTCAGTACTGACCCTCTGACAGTGCAGCGCCCACTCAGTACTGACCCTCTGACAGTGCAGCATTCCCTCAGTACTGACCCTCTGACTGTGCGGCACTCCCTCAGCACTGACCCTCTGACAGTGCAGTGCTCCCTCAGCACTGACCCTCTGACAGTGCGGCACTCCCTCAGTACTGACCCTCTGACCCTGCGGCATTCCCTCAATACTGACCCTCTGACAGTGCGGCACTCCCTCAGTACTGACCCCCTGATAGTGCGGCACTCCCTCAGTACTGATCCCCTGACAGTGCGGCATTCCCTCAATACTGACCCTCTGACCCTGCGGCATTCCCTCAGTGAGGTAAGAACAGCGAGACGATCGGACAGAACCAAAAGTGCATCTTTATTGCAACCAATTAACAGGTGAACAACATGAGCAGACGCCGTGGAGATGAAGGAACTCACCATCGACACGCCGAGCCGGAGTGTAAACTGCGTGTCCCAGAGTCCGCGCTTTGCGAAGCGGCCGGGCCCCGGTGGACGGGCTGTCCATTTGCCAAGTGGCCCGGTTCCGTTAGACCGCCGCGCTCGCGCACCGGGCCCAGGGCGCGAGGGGGAGCTCAGAGATGGAGGCCGCTCTCTCCGGGTCTGGAAAAGCTCTCTCCAGCCTGAAAGTTCCCGGCTCACAATTGCCAGGCCGGGTAGAATCGGGAACGCGGATCCATCCCAGAGGATCACCCGGGGGATCCCTGTGGGGACCGGACATTGTCCGTCGCCCCTCTCTGCGTTGGGGTGACACCTCCCGCGATCATCGCCTCACTCCCTCTCCAGAAACAAGCGGAACGCAATCAACGTAACAACGGATGCAGCAAATCTCCCCCCCGCCTTACGCAGAGACGAAGGACACCAGGTGGAGCGGACGCCATCCCGACGCTGCCTCAGCGCAGCTGCATCATCCGCTGGAAGATCAGGTGGAGACGAATGGCGCTCCTCTCGCAGACGGCCGGGAACTTGGCGCCACAGACCTCGTCGTACCAGCGCCGCTGCCGCATCACTCCACAGTCCTCCGCCGCCCGGTGGGTCCGGTTCCAGGCGTTATCCGGCTGCCCTGCTGCCCACAACCTGCCGGGGGGAACAGGCGAAGAGGAAACCAGACTGGAGAGAGGGAGGGAGAGATGGAGACGGACAGGGACAGAGGGGGAGACAGACAGCTCCCACGTCCCCCCCCCACCCCTGGTCTGGCCCCCCACGTCCACCCATCTGGCCCCCGTGTCCCCCCACCTCCACCAATCTGGCCCCGCGTCCCTCCCGTCTGGCCCCCGCACCTCACTGTCTGGCCCCCGCACCCCACTGTCTGGCCTCCGCACACACTGTCCGGCCCCCGCACACACTGTCCGGCCCCCGCACCCACTGTCCGACCCCCGCACCCCACTGTCCGGCCCCCGCACCCCACTGTCCGGCCCCCGCACCCCACTGTCCGGCCCCCGCACCCCACTGTCCGGCCCCCGCACCCCACTGTCCGGCCCCCGCACCCCACTGTCCGGCCCCCGCACCCCACTGTCCGGCCCCCGCACCCCACTGTCCGGCCCCCGCACCCCACTGTCCGGCCCCCGCACCCCACTGTCCGGCCCCCGCACCCCACTGTCCGGCCCCCGCACCCCACTGTCCGGCCCCCGCACCCCACTGTCCGGCCCCCGCACCCCACTGTCCGGCCCCCGCACCCCACTGTCCGGCCCCCGCACCCCACTGTCCGGCCCCCGCACCCCACTGTCCGGCCCCCGCACCCCACTGTCCGGCCCCCGCACCCCACTGTCCGGCCCCCGCACCCCACTGTCCGGCCCCCGCACCCCACTGTCCGGCCCCCGCACCCCACTGTCCGGCCCCCGCTCCCCCATCTCGCCCTCTGACTCCCGCCCCCCCGTCTCACTCTCTGTCTCCCACCCCCCGCCCCCCCATTCACACCCTCTGACTGACCTTCTTGGGCTTGCTCCTTCCTCATCCTGCAGTGTACCCTCTGACCCTCAGCTCATCTCCTCCAGTGAGCCCCTCAGTCAGTCCCATATTCCCCCTCCTCCTCCTGGGGGTTTGGGTCCTGCCACTCTGACCTTCGACACTCGCTGCTACTCACGTGATCCCGTCCCTGACCTTCGACCCGTCCACCCAAATCCAGTTGCCTTCAACCACCGAGTCGGTCATTCCTATCCAATAGGCTTTATCCTTCACTTGTTCAAAGAGGAAATTCTGTCGAAGCAGAATGGACTCGTTAGTGGGCAAGGGGGTAAAGGTCACATGTGGGTCAAAGGGGCAGCAATGGGGTAAAATGACAGGGAGCGGGGACTACTCATTCCCGGACTGTGATGAGGAAGGATGGCTGGAGATGGGACAGTCGCTTGTAAGGATGGAGAGGGTGGGGGGAAGTCAAGGTTTTCTTTCAGGGGAGGGCCGGTGATGGCAGATTTGAAAGGAAGTGAGACAATGCCTGAAAGAGAGAGCACCGTTTATGCCATTGGCTGAACGTTGGGGACCAGAAGAAGATCGTGATCGTCCATGTGCCTTTAAGGGAATAAACCCGATAGTTTACATGGGTGGTGCCTTCACGAATTCGGACCTTAATGCTGGTTTCAACAAAATAAAAGCTGGATGCCAGCGAATGATCATGTGACCAAGTTGCCTCAAGTTAAACTTGTGTTAGCAGCCTCAAAACTTTCAGAGTCCAAAGCTCAGATAGGCCATGGGGGGACGGGCGGTATAGGCACAAGGTAAAGATGTGCTACGCACAGTTTTGGTCTCCTGACTTGAGCAAAAGGAAACAATGTTAATTTCTAACTTATCACTATTTCAGTTCCAAATCAGCAACATTTATCTCACACACTCAGATACTTTAAGTACAGTTAGCAAACACAGGCATACTTGCTGTGTTCACAGTCTCGAAGCGTTCAGAGAGGTTTTGATTTTCAGAGCAGGTTGCAGACTTCTGTTTTGGAACAAAGCCCTGCCGGAAACTGAACAGGAAGCTGTTTCTCTCTCTGCGACAGACCAAGCTCCTCCCATTAACCACATTATCACATGACCCTGTATATCTAAACCCACCTCCATTCCTTCAATCAAAAAAAACTGCAGGGGACATTTCTTTTGTCAACAAGAGTTCGTTAGTTCTCTCTTATTAAACAGTACATGGATAAAATGAATAATTCACCCACTTTCTCAGCAACTGGGCTATATATTCTTTCAGACATACCGACTGGAGTTACGTACCTGGATCCGGTCATGGTTGGCAATGGCCAGGTGAGCCTGCTTGCTGGCGCACAGCTCCTTGCTCTGCACCCAGCCCAGGTTGGAGTTGGTTAACAGAAAGCAGCTTCGAGAATACAGCAGCCAGCCAGGATCACAGATCCGTGAGGGACATTCTGCATCGGGAGCGGAGGGGGTGAGTGAGGGAAAAGAAAGTGGAAAGGTTCAGGAAGGCGGCTGACACTGCAGTGCTTTTTATCCTCGATAATCCCTGGGACTCCTCACACCCAACATCCACTCCCCGCCCCAAATGAGGTACACCCCATTCCTCCCCCCCCCAAATATGGTATCCCCCATTCCGCCCCCCCCAAACTGTTGTACAGCCCACGTCCACATATCGATTCGTGGGACTGAATACCTACCCTTCACATTCCCGCGAAAAAGACTTAAGAGGGGCTTAATGGCCTCCTCCTCTTCCTGTGTAACAGTTGAGAGAGGGGCTGAATGGGCCTCCTGTTCCTGTGTAACAGGCTTGAGATGGGCTGAATGGGCCTCCTCCTGTTCCTGTGTAACAGCCTCCAGAGAGAGAAGGGCTCAATGGGCCTCCTCCTGTTCCTGTGTAACAGGCTCCAGAGAGAGAGGGTCTGAATGGGCCTCCTCCTGTTCCTGTGTAACAGGCTCCAGAGGGCGAGGGGCTGAATGGGCCTCCTTCTGTTCCTGTGTAACAGTTGAGAGAGGGACTGAATGGGCCTCCTCCTGTTCCTGTGTAACAGGCTCCAGAGAGAGAGGGGCTGAATGGGCCTCCTCCTGTTCCTGTGTAACTGGCTCCAGAGGGCGAGTGGCTGAATGGGCCTCCTTCTGTTCCTGTGTAACAGTTGAGAGACGGGCTGAATGCACCCCCTCCTGTTCCTGTGTAACAGGCTCCAGAGAGAGAGGGGCTGAATGGGCCTCCTTCTGTTCCTGTGTAACAGGCTTGAGATGGGCTGAATGGGCCTCCTCCTGTTCCTGTGTAACAGGCTCCAGAGAGAGAAGGGCTGAATGGGCCTCCTCCTGTTCCTGTGTAACAGGCTCCAGACAGAGAGGGGCTGAATGGGCCTCCTGCTGTTCCTGTATAACAGGCTCCAGACAGAGAGGGGCTGAATGAGCCTCCTCCTGTTCCTGTGTAACAAGCTCCAGAGAGAGAGGGGCTGAATGGGCCACCTCCTGTTCCTGTGTAACAGGCTCCAGACAGAGAGGGGCTGAATGGGCCTCCTCCTGTTCCTGTGTAACAGGCTCCAGAGAGAGAAGGGCTGAATGGGCCTCCTCCTGTTCCTGTGTAACAGGCTCCAGAGAGAGAGGGGCTGAATGGGCCTCCTCCTGTTCCCGTGCAACAGGCTCGAGAGGGGCTGAATGGGCCTCGTCCTGTTCCTCTGTAACAGGCTCCAGAGAGGGAGGGGTTGAATGGGCCTCCTCCTGTTCCTGTGTAACAGGCTCCAGACAGAGAGGGGCTGAATGGGCCTCCTCCTGTTCCTGTGTAACAGGCTCCAGACAGAGAGGGGCTGAATGGGCCTCCTCCTGTTCCTGTGTAACAGGGTCCAGACAGAGAGGGGCTGAATGGGCCTCCTCCTGTTCCTGTGTAACAGGCTCCAGAGAGAGAGGGGCTGAATGGGCCTCGTCCTGTTCCTCTGTAACAGGCTCCAGAGAGGGAGGGGTTGAATGGGCCTCCTCCTGTTCCTGTGTAACAGGCTCCAGAGAGAGAGGGGCTGAATGGGCCTCCTCCTGTTCCTATGTAACAGGCTGAAGAGAGAGAGGGGCTGAATGGGCCTCCTCCTGTTCCTCTGTAACAGGCTCGAGGGGGGCTGAATGGGCCTCCTACTGTTCATGTGTAACAGGCTCCAGACAGAGAGGGGCTGAATGGGTCTCCTCCTACTCCTGTGTAACAGGCTCCAGAGAGAGAGGGGCTGAATGGGCCTCCTCCTGTTCCCATGTAACAGGCTCCAGAGAGAGAGGGGCTGAATGGGCCTCCTCCTGTTCCTATGTAACAGGCTGAAGAGAGAGAGGGGCTGAATGGGCCTCCTCCTGTTCCATTGTAACAGGCTCGAGAGGGGCTGAATGGGCCTCCTACTGTTCATGTGTAACAGGCTCCAGACAGAGAGGGGCTGAATGGGTCTCCTCCTACTCCTGTGTAACAGGCTCCAGAGAGAGAGGGGCTGAATGGACCTCCTCCTGTTCCGATATAACAGGCTCCAGAGAGACAGGGGCTGAATGGGCCTCCTCCTGTTCCTGTGTAACAGGCTCCAGAGAGAGAGGGGCTGAATGGGCCTCATCCTGTTCCGCTGTAACAGGCTCCAGAGAGGGAGGGGTTGAATGGGCCTCCTCCTGTTCCTGTGTAACAGGCTCCAGAGAGAGAGGGGCTGAATGGGCCTCCTCCTGTTCCCATGTAACAGGCTGAAGAGAGAGAGGGGCTGAATGGGCCTCCTCCTGTTCCATTGTAACAGGCTCGAGAGGGGCTGAATGGGCCTCCTACTGTTCATGTGTAACAGGCTCCAGACAGAGAGGGGCTGAATGGGTCTCCTCCTACTCCTGTGTAACAGGCTCCAGAGAGAGAGGGGCTGAATGGGCCTCCTCCTGTTCCTATATAACAGGCTCCAGAGAGACAGGGGCTGAATGGGCCTCCTCCTGTTCCTGTGTAACAGGCTCCAGAGAGAGAGGGGCTGAATGGGCCTCCTCCTGTTCCTGTGTAACAGGCTCCAGAGAGAGAGGGGCTGAATGGGCCTCATCCTGTTCCTCTGTAACAGGCTCGAGAGAGAGGGAGGGGTTGAATGGGCCTCCTCCTGTTCCTGTGTAACAGGCTCCAGAGAGAGAGGGGCTGAATGGGCCTCCTCCTGTTCCTATGTAACAGGCTGAAGAGAGAGAGGGGCTGAATGGGCCTCCTCCTGTTCCATTGTAACAGGCTCGAGGGGGGCTGAATGGGCCTCCTACTGTTCATGTGTAACAGGCTCCAGACAGAGAGGGGCTGAATGGGTCTCCTCCTACTCCTGTGTAACAGGCTCCAGAGAGAGAGGGGCTGAATGGGCCTCCTCCTGTTCCCATGTAACAGGCTCCAGAGAGAGAGGGGCTGAATGGGCCTCCTCCTGTTCCTATGTAACAGGCTGAAGAGAGAGAGGGGCTGAATGGGCCTCCTCCTGTTCCATTGTAACAGGCTCGAGAGGGGCTGAATGGGCCTCCTACTGTTCATGTGTAACAGGCTCCAGACAGAGAGGGGCTGAATGGGTCTCCTCCTACTCCTGTGTAACAGGCTCCAGAGAGAGAGGGGCTGAATGGGCCTCCTCCTGTTCCTATATAACAGGCTCCAGAGAGACAGGGGCTGAATGGGCCTCCTCCTGTTCCTGTGTAACAGGCTCCAGAGAGAGAGGGGCTGAATGGGCCTCCTCCTGTTCCTGTGTAACAGGCTCCAGAGAGAGAGGGGCTGAATGGGCCTCATCCTGTTCCTCTGTAACAGGCTCCAGAGAGGGAGGGGTTGAATGGGCCTCCTCCTGTTCCTGTGTAACAGGCTCCAGAGAGAGAGGGGCTGAATGGGCCTCCTCCTGTTCCTATGTAACAGGCTGAAGAGAGAGAGGGGCTGAATGGGCCTCCTCCTGTTCCATTGTAACAGGCTCGAGGGGGGCTGAATGGGCCTCCTACTGTTCATGTGTAACAGGCTCCAGACAGAGAGGGGCTGAATGGGTCTCCTCCTACTCCTGTGTAACAGGCTCCAGAGAGAGAGGGGCTGAATGGGCCTCCTCCTGTTCCCATGTAACAGGCTCCAGAGAGAGAGGGGCTGAATGGGCCTCCTCCTGTTCCTATGTAACAGGCTGAAGAGAGAGAGGGGCTGAGTGGGCCTCCTCCTGTTCCATTGTAACAGGCTCGAGAGGGGCTGAATGGGCCTCCTACTGTTCATGTGTAACAGGCTGCAGACAGAGAGGGGCTGAATGGTTCTCCTCCTACTCCTGTGTAACAGGCTCCAGAGAGAGAGGGACTGAATGGACCTCCTCCTGTTCCTATATAACAGGCTCCAGAGAGACAGGGGCTGAATGGGCCTCCTCCTGTTCCTGTGTAACAGGCTCCAGAGAGAGAGGGGCTGAATGGGCCTCATCCTGTTCCTCTGTAACAGGCTCCAGAGAGGGAGGGGTTGAATGGGCCTCCTCCTGTTCCTGTGTAACAGGCTCCAGAGAGAGAGGGGCTGAATGGGCCTCCTCCTGTTCCTATGTAACAGGCTGAAGAGAGAGAGGGGCTGAATGGGCCTCCTCCTGTTCCATTGTAACAGGCTCGAGGGGGGCTGAATGGGCCTCCTACTGTTCATGTGTAACAGGCTCCAGACAGAGAGGGGCTGAATGGGTCTCCTCCTACTCCTGTGTAACAGGCTCCAGAGAGAGAGGGGCTGAATGGGCCTCCTCCTGTTCCCATGTAACAGGCTCCAGAGAGAGAGGGGCTGAATGGGCCTCCTCCTGTTCCTATGTAACAGGCTGAAGAGAGAGAGGGGCTGAATGGGCCTCCTCCTGTTCCATTGTAACAGGCTCGAGAGGGGCTGAATGGGCCTCCTACTGTTCATGTGTAACAGGCTCCAGACAGAGAGGGGCTGAATGGGTCTCCTCCTACTCCTGTGTAACAGGCTCCAGAGAGAGAGGGGCTGAATGGACCTCCTCCTGTTCCTATATAACAGGCTCCAGAGAGACAGGGGCTGAATGGGCCTCCTCCTGTTCCTGTGTAACAGGCTCCAGAGAGAGAGGGGCTGAATGGGCCTCATCCTGTTCCTCTGTAACAGGCTCCAGAGAGGGAGGGGTTGAATGGGCCTCCTCCTGTTCCTGTGTAACAGGCTCCAGAGAGAGAGGGGCTGAATGGGCCTCCTCCTGTTCCATTGTAACAGGCTCGAGGGGGGCTGAATGGGCCTCCTACTGTTCATGTGTAACAGGCTCCAGACAGAGAGGGGCTGAATGGGTCTCCTCCTACTCCTGTGTAACAGGCTCCAGAGAGAGAGGGGCTGAATGGGCCTCCTCCTGTTCCCATGTAACAGGCTCCAGAGAGAGAGGGGCTGAATGGGCCTCCTCCTGTTCCTATGTAACAGGCTGAAGAGAGAGAGGGGCTGAATGGGCCTCCTCCTGTTCCATTGTAACAGGCTCGAGAGGGGCTGAATGGGCCTCCTACTGTTCATGTGTAACAGGCTCCAGACAGAGAGGGGCTGAATGGGTCTCCTCCTACTCCTGTGTAACAGGCTCCAGAGAGAGAGGGGCTGAATGGACCTCCTCCTGTTCCTATATAACAGGCTCCAGAGAGACAGGGGCTGAATGGGCCTCCTCCTGTTCCTGTGTAACAGGCTCCAGAGAGAGAGGGGCTGAATGGGCCTCATCCTGTTCTGCTGTAACAGGCTCCAGAGAGGGAGGGGTTGAATGGGCCTCCTCCTGTTCCTGTGTAACAGGCTCCAGAGAGAGAGGGGCTGAATGGGCCTCCTCCTGTTCCTATGTAACAGGCTGAAGAGAGAGAGGGGCTGAATGGGCCTCCTCCTGTTCCATTGTAACAGGCTCGAGGGGGGCTGAATGGGCCTCCTACTGTTCATGTGTAACAGGCTCCAGACAGAGAGGGGCTGAATGGGTCTCCTCCTACTCCTGTGTAACAGGCTCCAGAGAGAGAGGGGCTGAATGGGCCTCCTCCTGTTCCCATGTAACAGGCTCCAGAGAGAGAGGGGCTGAATGGGCCTCCTCCTGTTCCTATGTAACAGGCTGAAGAGAGAGAGGGGCTGAATGGGCCTCCTCCTGTTCCATTGTAACAGGCTCGAGAGGGGCTGAATGGGCCTCCTACTGTTCATGTGTAACAGGCTCCAGACAGAGAGGGGCTGAATGGGTCTCCTCCTACTCCTGTGTAACAGGCTCCAGAGAGAGAGGGGCTGAATGGGCCTCCTCCTGTTCCTATATAACAGGCTCCAGAGAGACAGGGGCTGAATGGGCCTCCTCCTGTTCCTGTGTAACAGGCTCCAGAGAGAGAGGGGCTGAATGGGCCTCCTCCTGTTCCTGTGTAACAGGCTCCAGAGAGAGAGGGGCTGAATGGGCCTCATCCTGTTCCTCTGTAACAGGCTCCAGAGAGGGAGGGGTTGAATGGGCCTCCTCCTGTTCCTGTGTAACAGGCTCCAGAGAGAGAGGGGCTGAATGGGCCTCCTCCTGTTCCTATGTAACAGGCTGAAGAGAGAGAGGGGCTGAATGGGCCTCCTCCTGTTCCATTGTAACAGGCTCGAGGGGGGCTGAATGGGCCTCCTACTGTTCATGTGTAACAGGCTCCAGACAGAGAGGGGCTGAATGGGTCTCCTCCTACTCCTGTGTAACAGGCTCCAGAGAGAGAGGGGCTGAATGGGCCTCCTCCTGTTCCCATGTAACGGGCTCCAGAGAGAGAGGGGCTGAATGGGCCTCCTCCTGTTCCTATGTAACAGGCTGAAGAGAGAGAGGGGCTGAATGGGCCTCCTCCTGTTCCATTGTAACAGGCTCAAGAGGGGCTGAATGGGCCTCCTACTGTTCATGTGTAACAGGCTCCAGACAGAGAGGGGCTGAATGGGTCTCCTCCTACTCCTGTGTAACAGGCTCCAGAGAGAGAGGGGCTGAATGGGCCTCCTCCTGTTCCTATATAACAGGCTCCAGAGAGACAGGGGCTGAATGGGCCTCCTCCTGTTCCTGTGTAACAGGCTCCAGAGAGAGAGGGGCTGAATGGGCCTCCTCCTGTTCCTGTGTAACAGGCTCCAGAGAGAGAGGGGCTGAATGGGCCTCATCCTGTTCCTCTGTAACAGGCTCCAGAGAGGGAGGGGTTGAATGGGCCTCCTCCTGTTCCTGTGTAACAGGCTCCAGAGAGAGAGGGGCTGAATGGGCCTCCTCCTGTTCCTATGTAACAGGCTGAAGAGAGAGAGGGGCTGAATGGGCCTCCTCCTGTTCCATTGTAACAGGCTCGAGGGGGGCTGAATGGGCCTCCTACTGTTCATGTGTAACAGGCTCCAGACAGAGAGGGGCTGAATGGGTCTCCTCCTACTCCTGTGTAACAGGCTCCAGAGAGAGAGGGGCTGAATGGGCCTCCTCCTGTTCCCATGTAACAGGCTCCAGAGAGAGAGGGGCTGAATGGGCCTCCTCCTGTTCCTATGTAACAGGCTGAAGAGAGAGAGGGGCTGAATGGGCCTCCTCCTGTTCCATTGTAACAGGCTCGAGAGAGGCTGAATGGGCCTCCTACTGTTCATGTGTAACAGGCTCCAGACAGAGAGGGGCTGAATGGGTCTCCTCCTACTCCTGTGTAACAGGCTCCAGAGAGAGAGGGGCTGAATGGACCTCCTCCTGTTCCTATATAACAGGCTCCAGAGAGACAGGGGCTGAATGGGCCTCCTCCTGTTCCTGTGTAACAGGCTCCAGAGAGAGAGGGGCTGAATGGGCCTCATCCTGTTCCTCTGTAACAGGCTCCAGAGAGGGAGGGGTTGAATGGGCCTCCTCCTGTTCCTGTGTAACAGGCTCCAGAGAGAGAGGGGCTGAATGGGCCTCCTCCTGTTCCTATGTAACAGGCTGAAGAGAGAGAGGGGCTGAATGGGCCTCCTCCTGTTCCATTGTAACAGGCTCGAGGGGGGCTGAATGGGCCTCCTACTGTTCATGTGTAACAGGCTCCAGACAGAGAGGGGCTGAATGGGTCTCCTCCTACTCCTGTGTAACAGGCTCCAGAGAGAGAGGGGCTGAATGGGCCTCCTCCTGTTCCCATGTAACAGGCTCCAGAGAGAGAGGGGCTGAATGGGCCTCCTCCTGTTCCTATGTAACAGGCTGAAGAGAGAGAGGGGCTGAATGGGCCTCCTCCTGTTCCATTGTAACAGGCTCGAGAGGGGCTGAATGGGCCTCCTACTGTTCATGTGTAACAGGCTCCAGACAGAGAGGGGCTGAATGGGTCTCCTCCTACTCCTGTGTAACAGGCTCCAGAGAGAGAGGGGCTGAATGGGCCTCCTCCTGTTCCTATATAACAGGCTCCAGAGAGACAGGGGCTGAATGGGCCTCCTCCTGTTCCTGTGTAACAGGCTCCAGAGAGAGAGGGGCTGAATGGGCCTCCTCCTGTTCCTGAGTAACAGGCTTGAGAGGGAGGGGCTGAATGGACCTCCACCTGCTCCTGTGTAACAGTTGAGAGAGGGGCTGAATGGGCCTCCTCCTATTCTTGTGTAACAGGCTCCCGAGAGAGAGGGGCTGATTGGGCCTCCTCCTGTTCCTGTGTAACAGGCTCCAGACAGAGAGGGGCTGAATGGGCCTTCTCCTGTTCCATTGTAACAGGCTCGAGAGGGGCTGAATGGGCCTCCTCCTGTTCCTGTGTAACAGGCTCCAGACAGAGAGGGGCTGAATGGGTCTCCTCCTGTTCATGTGTAACAGGCTCCAGAGAGTGAGGGGCTGAATGGGCCTCCTCCTGTCCCTGTGTAACAGGCTCCAGAGGGTGGGGGGCTGAATGGGCCTCCTCCTATCCCTGTGTAATAGGCTGCAGAGGGGCTGGATCACAGAGATGTTATGATGCAGAAGGAGGCCATTGAGCCTATAATGTCTACACCACCTTGCCAAATGTATATCGTGACTTAGTGCCATTCCCCTGCCTTTTCCCCCGTACCCCTGTACATTGTTTCCATTCAAATAATCACCTAATTCCCACTCGAACACCTCGATTGAACCCGTCTCCACTACACTTCCAGGCGGAACAATCCAGACCCCAACTACTCGCTGTGTGAAAGCGATTTTTCTCACATCATATGTGCTTCTTTTGTAAATCACTTTAAATCTGTGTCCCTCTCGTTCTCGATCCTGTTACGATCGGGAACAGTTTCTCCCTCTCTACTCTGTCCAGCCCTCTCATGATTTTGAACATCTCTATCGAATCTCCTCTCCGCCTTCTTCTCTCCAAGGGTAACAGTCCCAACCGCTCCAATCTATCCTCACCACTGAAGTTTCTCATCCCTGGAACCATTCTTGTAAACCTCTTCTGCGCTCTCTCCAATGCGTTCACATCCTTCCTGTAGTGTGGCTCCCAGAACTGTACACAATGTTCCAGCTGAGGTCTAACTAGTGTCTTGTATAAGATCAGCATAACCTCCTCACTCTGGTCCTCTATGCCCCTAAACATCATGCCCATGGGCCTCCTCCTGCAACAGGCTTGGGAGGGGGGATGGGGGAAACGGGTGGGAGCTGAATGAGCCCCATCCTCTCCGCTCCCCCATTCCTTCACGTCAGCAGCGACTTTGCCACACGCTCACCGTACTTCTCGCAGAACAGATGTAGCCAGTGCTCGGTGCTATTTTTCAAATGGGTACAATCGCTCTTCTCCCACCTGGTCTGCTGTTGGAGCTTCATGAATTCCTTGGCCGTGTTCTGCAGACTGTCCCGGGCGATTTGCAAATCCCCCGAGGCTCCCGCGTCTTGCGGAGAGAGAGAGAGAGGGAGGGACAGAGAGAGAGAGATCTGTTAGCAGTTGATTCTATTTTGCAGTGGGGTGAGGAATGGTTCATGGATTCCCCACCCTGCGCCCCTATCACACAGACGCATGTACACGCATGCACGCACACCTCCCGATATACACACCCTCACATATCTGCTGAAACTTCAAGGAAACTTCTCCATACACTTTCTCTAAGACTGTGACCAGAACTTCTGTGCAGTGTTCTAGTTGTACTCTGACCAGTCCAAGCACAGCATTTACTTATTAATTGCATCCCTCTGGACATTAAGTCTAGTTTTTGGTTTGATTTTTCTTGATAGCCTTGCCAGGCTCTGCGCACATTATCATGCTTGCTGTGTCTGAGTTGCGAGATCGCTTTGTCTCTCAACCCGAGACTCTCACCGTCTCAGGAATAAGTACCCCTCTATCGGCCGTAACAACCTCCCTTTTATCTGTGTTCATCTTTACCCCCTCATCCATTGTGTTGTGGGGTGTGGGCGCTGCTAGCCAGGCCCAGCATCTGTCCCCCTATCCCTAATTGCCCCTTGAGAAGGCGGTGGGTGAACCCGCCTTCTTGAACCCGCTGCAGACCCGCGTTGGTGTAGGTACACCCTCAGTGCTGTTAGGGAGGGAGTTGCATGATTTTGACCCCAGCGACAGTGAAGGAAAGGCCGATATATTTCCAGGTCAGGGTGGCGAGTGGCTCGGAGGGAGCACTTGCAGGCTGTGGGTGTCCCTGTGTGTCTGCTGCCCCCTCACCCCCCCCGCTCCCCCTTGTCCTTCTAGATGGTTGAGGTTGCGTGTTTGGAAGGTGCTGTCTAAGGATGAGTTGCTGCAGTGCATCTTGCAGACAATATACACTGCTGCTACTGAGCGTCGGTGGTGGAGGGAGTGGATGTTTGTGGCTAGCGTGTCAACTAAGCTGAGCTGCTTTGTCCTGGAAGGTAGTGAGTTTCTCCGTTTATTTGTTGGAGCTGCACTTATCCAGGCAAAGTGGAAAGTATTCCATCACACTCCTGAAATGTATCCTTGTCGATGGTGATGGAGGATGGAGGTGATGGAGGCATTGGGAGGAGTCAGGAGGCGAGTTGCTTCCTGGCCTGTGATTTAATCGCCACAGTATTCATATAGCTGTGTCCCAGTTCAGTTTCTGGTCACCCACAAGATGTTGATAGTTGGGGAGGCGATGGTAACGCCTTTGAATGTCAAGGGAGCGATAACTAGATTCTCTCTTAATGGACATGGACCCAGTTCTCCAAGTGAGGACTCACTATGACACCACCCACCCTCTCGCCTCCAAATACAACAGGCATTCTACTTACACGTTGTGGCAAAGTACGCCACCAGAGAAAGGAGGACCAGACAAGCGACCAAACCTGCGACAGCCAACGCCATGAAGATAATTTGGGCCTTCTGATAACCAACCGAAACCCCTGACATGAGAGAGAGAGAGAGTGAAGCAGACACATTATATTGCCCTGTCATGTTGCACCATCCCAGATCGCACTCACTCAATCCAAAATCTGTAACGTCCGCACTGCTGCCATCGAGGAAGCTTCCCAGCCAATCTGGGCACAGCAAGATCCCACAAATAGCAGCGAGGTGATGACCCTCTGACAGTGCAGCACTCCCTCAGTACTGACTCTCTGACAGTGCAGCACTCCCTCAGTACTGACCCTCTGACAGTGCAGCACTCCCTCAGTACTGACCCTCTGACAGTGGAGCACTCGCTCAGTACTGACCCTCTGACAGTGCAGCACTCCCTCAGCACTGACCCTCTGACAGTGCAGCACTCCCTCAGTACTGACCCTCTGACAGTGCAGCACTCCTTCAGCACTGACCCTCGGACAGTGCAGCACTCCCTCAGTACTGACCCTCTGACAGTGCAGCACTCCCTCAGCACTGACCCTCTGACAATGCAGCACCCCCTCAGCACTTACCCTCTGACAGTGCAGCACTCCCTCAGCACTGACCCTCTGACAGTGCAGCACTCCCTCATTACTGACCCTCTGACAGTGCAGCACTCCCTCAGTACTGACCCTCTGACAGTGCAGCACTCCCTCAGTACTGACCCCCTGACAGTGCAATGTTCCCTCAGCTCTGACCCTCTGACAGTGCAGCACTCTCTCAGCACTGACCCTCTGACAGTGCAGCACTCCCTCAGCACTTACCCTCTGACAGTGCAGCACTCCCTCAGCACTGACCCTCTGACAGTGCAGCACTCCCTCAGTACTGACTCTCTGACAGTGCAGCACTCCCTCAGTACTGACCCTCTGACAGTGCAATGTTCCCTCAGCACTGACCCTCTGTCAGTGCAGCACTCCCTCAGCACTGACCCTCTGACAGTACAGCACTCGCTCAGTACTGACCGCGACAGTGCTGCACTCCCTCAGTCCTGACCCTCTGACAGTGCGGCACTCCCTCAGTACTGACCCTCTGACAGTGCGGCACTCCCTCAGTACTGACCCTCTGACAGTGCAGCACTCCCTCAGTACTGACCCTCTGACAGTGCAGCACTCCCTCAGTACTGACCCTCTGAGAGTGCAGCACTCCGTCAGCACTGACCCTCTGACAGTGCTGCACGCCCTCAGTACTGACCCTCTGACAGTGGAGCACTCCCTCAGTACTGACCCTCTGACTGTCTGGCACTCCCTCAGCACTGACCCTCTGACACTGCAGCCCTCCCTCAGTACTGACCCTCTGACAGTGCAGCATTCCCTCAGCACTGACCCTCTGACAGTGCGGAACTCCCTCAGTACTGACCCTCTGACATTGCAGCCCTCCCTCAGTACTGACCCTCCGACAGTGCAGCACTCCCTCAGCACTGACCCACCGACAGTGCAGCACTCCCTCAGTACTGACCCTCTGACTGTGCGGCACTCCCTCAGTACTGACCCTCTGACAGTGCGGCACTCCCTCAGTACTGACCCCCTGACAGTGCGGTACTCACTCAGTATTTACCCTCTGACAGTGTGGGACTCCCTCAGTACTGACCCTCTGACAGTGCGGCACTCCCTCAGTACTGACCCTCTGACTGTCTGGCACTCCCTCAGCACTGACCCTCTGACACTGCAGCCCTCCCTCAGTACTGACCCTCTGACAGTGCAGCATTCCCTCAGCACTGACCCTCTGACAGTGCGGAACTCCCTCAGTACTGACCCTCTGACACTGCAGCCCTCCCTCAGTACTGACCCTCCGACAGTGCAGCACTCCCTCAGCACTGACCCACCGACAGTGCAGCACTCCCTCAGTACTGACCCTCTGACTGTGCGGCACTCCCTCAGTACTGACCCTCTGACAGTGCGGCACTCCCTCAGTACTGACCCTCTAACAGTGCAGCACTCCCTCAATACTGAGCCTCTGACAGTGCGGCACTCCCTCAATACTGACCCTCTGACAGTGCGGCACTCCCTCAGTACTGACCCTCTGACAGTGCAGCGCTCCCTCAGTACTGACCCTCTGGCAGTGCAGCGCTCCCTCAGCACTGACCCTCTGATAGTGTAGCACTCCCTCAGTACTGACCCTCTGACAGTGCAGCACTCCCTCAGCACTGACCCTCTGACAGTGCAGCGCTCCCTCAGCACTGACCCTCTGATAGTGTAGCACTCCCTCAGTACTGACCCTCTGGCAGTGTAGCACTCCCTCAGTACTGACCCTCTGACAGTGCAGCACTCCCTCAGTGCTGACCCTCTGACAGTGCAGCACTCCCTCAGTGCTGACCCTCTGACAGTGCAGCACTCCCTCAGTACTGACCCTCTGACAGTGCAGCACTCCCTCAGTACTGACCCTCTGACAGTGCAGCACTCCCTCAGTGAAGGGGATTCCAAAGCTTGGGCCACCAATCAATTGGACTGATTGAAATTGGGGACGTCAATGAATATCAAGGATCTGGAATGGTGGACGTGCCTGGAGCAGGGGAGCGAGGGAAAGGACAATGGATCCAATCCCAGGCAGGAATTCCGTGCGCTAATACTCACTTTCCACATCCTCATTGTCACGATCGTCCAAGACATCATCCTCAATGTCCATGACGAGGTCGGGCAAGTCATTATCTTCGTCATACTCAAGGGATTCCCAATCTCTGCCTGTCGCTCGCTCATCATCTGCTTCTCTCTCAGGCTGCCTGGGTGAATTATTATCTTCCCTCATTTTCCCCCTCCTCACCCTCAACTAATGAGCTGCAGACAAATTGGAAAGACCTGGATAAATGTGAGGTTATTCACTTTGGAAGTAAAAACAAGAAGGCAGATTACCACCTGAATGGCTGTAAATTGGGAGAGGGGAGTGTGCAGCGACTGTGTCCTCGTGCACCAGTCGCTGAAGGTAAGCATGCAGGTGCAGCAGGCGGTAAAGAAGGCAAACGGTATGTTGGCCTTCATTGCGAGAGGTTGAGTACAGGAACAGGGATGTGTTGTTGCAATTATACGGGGCCTTGGTGAGGCCACAGCTCGAGTGCTATGTACAGTTTTGGTCTTTTTAAAGAGGATGTTCTTGCTCTCGAGGGAGATTCCGGGGATGGCGGGACTGATGTATGAGGAGAGATTGACTAGGTTAGGATTGTTTTTGCTGGGGATCAGACGAATGAGGGGGGAATCTCATGGAGACTTATACAATTCTAACAGGACTAGACAGGGTAGATGCAGAGAGGATGTTCCCGATGGTGGGGGGAGTCCAGAACCAGGGGTCACAGTCTGAGGATTCGGGGTAGACCATTTAGGACGGAGATGAGGAGACATTTCTTCATCCAAAGAGTGGTGAGCCTGTGGAATCCGTTACCACAGGAAGTAGTTGATGCCAAAACATTGAATGTATTCAAGAGGCAGCTGGATAGAGCACTTGGGGCGAATGGGGTCAAAGGTTGTGGGGGGAAAGCAGGATTTGGCTATTGAGTTGGACGATCAGCCATGAACGTGATGAATGACGGAGCAGGCTCGTAGGGCCAAATGGCCTCCTCCTGCTCCTATCTTCTATGTTTCTATGTTCCACTCAGCTCACCTTACAACTCTCACCTCAATCCCAAATCTTCAGCAACAAGGAACAATTTGAGCTCCGTGACCAAGTGGACAAATGAGGCCCATTTGAATCTTCGATTCATGTAATCCAGAGAATGAGCAAAGCGTTTCAGGATTGACCTGTTGGTTAATCTGCACATGAGGAACAATAAATCTTGCAGTTGTTTTGGAATTTAATTGAATGAAACCACTGCTTTAAATTGTGTCTGACATGGAGCATTCATTCTTCAAGATGTGAGAATTGATTTAAAATTTCAACAGTGGCTTTGCATGAATCATCAAATCGGAATGATTGGGATTAGAAGTATTACGGTGATTAATTATTTATTAGTAAACTAATGGATTATTGAGGTTAATAAATAATTGACACTGTTAAACAAATATTAAAATAAATTCCAAATCTGGTGTTCTCATGAATTATTTAGATTGACAAGTGGCTGCCAAGATAATGGGCTAAAATAACTTAGCAATGAGGTATAAACTTATAATGTATTCAACAAGATTGAGACGTGGAAGATGATAGATGAATGTAAAAATTAATTAGGTATCCACAGAACCAATTTATCACTCTGTTTCTGAATGAACAACAGCTGAGATTAACTAATATTTATATATTCACGGACTATCAACAGGTAATAAAATAACTAATCTTTAGATATCACTGTTAATAATTTAAAAGATTTGTGATAATGAAGTTTAACTGAGAATTAGATACATTCATAGATTTATGTCGTATTTAAACAGATTAGTGATAGTAAATGAAGCTTAATTAGTTATTAAATATATTAATGCTGGATTATTTAATATTTAAACTGGTGACAGAAAATTAATTCCAATTGATAAATATATTTCTAGATTAATTGAATATTTGAACAGATGAGTAATTGCTAATTTGATGTATTAATGTTAGATTTAAATAGCTTGTGCTGGATAATTAATTCCAATTGATAACTAGATATATTAATGATAGATTCACAGGTAATAAAATAAAAAATAATATGAGTGCTCAATGAGTGAGGATAACTCATCTCAAATTCATAACAGGTTAAAAATCATTAGTTACATTGTTGATTAATTCTCACCAGTGAATAATTATGAAATTTAAATGCAGATTTTGAAATTAAATATCATACACACTCAACATGAGTTGTATTCAAGTTATCATTAGATGCTTTAATGATGGAATCAGCTGAACTGAACAGTAGAGCCACTAAATAACTATTATGAATTAACAACTTGCTGATATTATCTGATAATTTGATAGATCGATGGACAAAATTATCTGATAATTAGAAACATTAACAATTGATTATTGAGATTCATAAGTATCATTAATCATCAGAACTTTTAATGATAAATGATTGAGCGTAATTAAGACTTGTGTGAGTCATGGCTAATTAGGATTAATTATTGCTTATATTTTTTAATCATAGATTGTGACACTCCCTCAGTGCTGACCCTTCAGAAGTCCAGGTTTAGATGGTTAAAGTTAAATGTTATTTATTAGTCTCAACTAGGCTTACATTCACACTGCAATTAAGTTACTGTGAAAATCTCCTATTGAAAAATTATACATTAATATAATATGGATATACTAACAATAGGTGTAGACTATTGATGAATAATTATACAACTGATAGATTGAGATTATTTAATGCATCAACAGATTAGTGATAGTTTAAGGTTAATTAATAATAAGGGATATTGTTGATCAAGTACTGAGGTTATTTAATATTCAAACTATTTAGTGATTGATTGAGATTCATTCCTAATCGGATACATTGATGATAGATTGAGATTATTTATACTGAAATACTACATTTAAACAGTAGTGACAGATGATTCAGATTAATTGAAAATTAGAATATTAATGCTGGATTATTTAATCATTTAAATGATTAGTGATAATTAAGAGTAATTGAGGATTAGATATAGTAATGATAGATTTATGTAATATTTAAACAGATTAGTGATAGAAAATGAAGATTGATAATTAAATACATTAATGCTGGGTTATTTAATATTTAAACAAATTAGTAATAGAAAATGAATTCCAATTGATGATATATTAATTGAATATTTAAACAGATTAGTGATAAGATTAATTGCTAATTAGATGAATTAATTATAGATTTAAATAGCTTTTGCTGGATAATTCCAATTGATAACTAGATACATAAATGATAGATTTATTAAATATTTAAAGATTATTGATAAATAATTAAGATTAATTTATAATTAAATATATTAAGGATTTAATACTTATGTAATATTGAGACAGGTTGCTAATATCTAATTAAGATTTTAATTTAATTGTGATGATAATCTATTATTCTCTGGGATAAGGTGTGGATATTGATGATTAAGGAGCTTTCTTTGTCTAGAGGCCTGGCTTGAAGCCTCGGCCTCTCGTAGCCTCTCCCGGCCGCCCTCGGCGACGCCGGTGGCGGGCCCGGGGGTGCAGGCGGTGGGTGGGAGGCGGGGGAGGATCAGCTCATTCAGCGGGCGACGGTGGCCATCTTGGGAAGGGAAGAGGAGGACGGCTGAGCCCCGGAAATGATCCCCAGGAGGTCACCGCTGGGAAGGGAGAGAGTTTGAGACAATGGGAATCACGTGACAGAGTGTCCAGCTGGACCCAATGGAACAAAATAGAGAATAAATTAACATGAATATATTTAATAATCACCCATAGACTCACTGGAGCCAAATAGAGAATAAATCTAATATATCTAATCATAACTGGAAAATGACATTGTATTCACTGATTGGCATGTTTAAATGTTAATATCTTTATAAATTGTTTGCATCATGTTTTCAATTGCAGGACTGACCTGAAGAAGGGGCTTGGGGCTCCGAAAGCTTGTGTGGCTTTTGCTACCAAATAAACCTGTTGGACTTTAACCTGGTGTTGTTAAACTTCTTACTATTAAATTGCAGGAGCCAGTGGTATTGTCAGTTGGACTATTAACACAGAGATTCATAGAGCCATAGAGGTTTACAGCATGGAAACAGACCATTCAGCCCAACTTGTCCATGCCGCCCTTTTTTTTAAAACCCCGAAGCTCATCCCAATTGCCCGCATTTGGCCCATATCCCTCTATACCCATGTAACTGTCTAAATGCTTTTTAAAAGATAAAATTGTACCTGCCTCTGCTACGACCTCTGGCAGCTTGTTCCAGACACTTACCACCCTCTGGGTGAAAAAATTGCCCCTCTGGACACTTTTGAATCTCTCCCCTCTCACCTTAAACCTATGCCCTCTAGTTATAGACTCCCCTACCTTTGGGAAAAGATATTGACTATCTAGCTGATCTATGCCCCTCATTATTTTATAGACCTCTATAAGGTCATTCCTCAGCCTCCTACGCTCCAGAGAAAAAAGTCCCAGTCTATTCAGTCTCTCCTTATAACTCAATCCATCAAGTCCCGGTAGCATCCTAGTAAATCTTTTCTGCACTCTTTCTAGTTTAATAATATCCTTTCTATAATAGGGTGACCAGAATTGCACACAGTATTCCAAGTGTGGCCTTACCAATGTCTTGTACAACTTTAACAAGACATCCCAACTTCTGTATTCAATGTTCTGACCGACTCATTTAATAATCTGGGACCCGTGTTGTCCAGTTCCGAGTTCAAATCCCATCGCAGCGGATGATGAAATTTGAATTCAACATAAGAAAAAGATTGCAATCTGTATCAACCATGAAGCCACTGTCGATTGTCGTAAAAATCCATCTGGCTTACTAATATGCCAGGATGGTGATAGTGGGTAGAATTCAGTGATTATAATGCCATTGAATGTCAAGGGGGTAATAGTTAGACTCTCTCTTGGAGATGGTCATTGTCTGGCACTTGTGTAGTACAGTGGGGCAGCACAGTGGCTAGCACTGCTACCTCACAGCACCAGGGGCCTGTGTTCGATTCCCGCCTTGGTTCACTGTCTGTGTGCAGTTTGCACATTTTCCTCGTGACTGCGTGGGTTTCCTCCGGGGTGCTCTGGTTTCCTCCCACAGTCCAAATATGTGCGGGTCAGAAGCTAAATTCTCCCTCAGGTGCCAGTGTGTGGCGACTAGGGGGATTTTCATAGTAACTTCATTGCAGTGTTAATGTAAGCCTACGCGCGACGCTAATAAACTTTAAACTCATAGATAATAAAGGTACATATACACTTTTTTTTATTCATTCATGGGACATGGCATTGCAGGCTGGCCAGCTGCCCATCCCTAGTTGCTCGTGGGCAGTTAAGAGTCAACCACATTGCTATGCTCTGGAGTCACAGCTAGGCCAGACCAGGAAAGGATGGCAGATTTCCTTCCCTCAAGGACATTCGTGAGCCAAATGAATTTTTCCGACAATGGTTTCATGGTCATCAGTAGATTCTTAATTCCGGACATGTGTAGGTTAGGTGGATTGGCTATGCTAAATTGCCGCTGAGTGTCAGGGAACTGGCGAGGGTAAATATATGGGGATAGTGCCTAGGTGGGATGATGGTTGTTGCAGACTCGATGGGCCGATTGGCCTCCTCCTGCATTGTAGGGTTTTATGATCTATGAAATCTACGGTGTGATTCTTACTTGCCAGTTATCAGCCCAGCCCTGGATATTACCCTGCACATGGCTGAGAAAGCTGCCCACTTCAAGAGGCAATTAGGGATGCGCAATAAAGCGATGCCCACATCCCAGGAAACAACAAAGAAAGAAAATGAGAAAACACTCTCCAGATCGAAAATGAGTGGATGTTTTGGATTATTTTGTTGTAAAATGTTTTGCTTTTATCAGGATTTCTGGATGTTGAGATTTGAAATGCTCCGGACTCCTGTGATCTATGAGGCATGCAGCAGACACGCTGGTCCTGACAGGAACACAACTTCCATGATTAATGCCCTTCCCAACTTCCAGCGATGTGATTGGAAGACGTTATCTTCACTGAGGGGCAGTAGGTATCTCTGACAGTGCGACACTCCCTCAGTACAGACCTTCTGACAGGGCAGCACTCCCTCAGTACTGACCCTCTGACAGTGCGGCACTCCCTCAGCACTGACCCTCTGACAGTGCAGCACTCGCTCAGTACAGACCCTCCGACAGTGCAGCACTCCCTCAGTACTGACCCTTTGACAGTGCGGCACTCCCTCAGTACAGACCCTCTGACAATGCGACACTCCCTCAGTACTGACTCTCTGACAGTGCAACACTCCCTCAGTACCGACCCTCTGACAGTGCGGCACTCCCTCAGTACTGACCCTCTGACAGTGCGACACTTTCTCAGTACTGACCCTCTGACAGTGCGGCACTCTCTCAGTACTGACCCTTTGACAGTGCGGCACTCCCTCAATATTGACCCTCTGACAGTGCGGCATTCCCTCAGTCCTGACCCTCTGACACTGCGGCACTTCCTCAGCACTGACCCTCTGACAGTGCAGCACTCCCTCAGTACTGACCCTCTGACAGTGCGGCACTCCCTCAGTACTGACCATCTTACAGTGCGGCACTCCCTCAGTACTGACCCTCTGACAGTGCAGCACTCCCTCAGTCCTAAGCCTCTGCCAGTGCAGCACTCCCTCAGCACTGACCCTCTGACACTGCGGCACTTCCTCAGCACTGACCCTCTGACAGTGCGGCTCTGTAAGTTTCAGGGCAATCCTCCATACGTCAAAGGACTCAGCAGAAATCTTGACAGTTTAAAAGTGACCAACTCTGTGGCTGCTGCCTGATGGAAAGCTTCCCAGAAGGCTCGGTAGGAGAAACATAACCTGCTCTGTGGACTGTGCTAAGAATGAGGTGTGAGCCTCCTGAATATGGAAGTTGCCAGAAAGGCAGACACACCAGTGATCTAATCATCAGAGGAACAAAGGCAGATGGAGACGAGCAGACGAATAAGTAAAGAAATCAGCGGGGGGCAATGGCAATGGAAATTGGCCCATCCCCAGAAGACAAGAAGACCCATCCCCCGAATGGGATACCATTCAGGAAGCTACAGAGGGACATCAAAAAGACATCAAAATATCAATCAAGGCAGTTTCAGCCTTTTGTGTTTGGACTTGACTAATTAAACTGAAACTACCGGTGATCGAAAGCCCATTGTCTTTGAAAACATCTACGGGGGGCGGAGTCGATCGGACCCTTTTGAAAAGTCAAGACTTAAAAGATAAGCAGGACAAGCTCTCTTCAGTTTCGACCCTGCACTAAGACATTCGAGGCGACCACAAAAGGGAACCCTTTCTGGACTGAGAGTATCCCAGCCAACCTTGTGAAGATCCCGAGGATAGGATAGGGGTTGAGGCAAGGGGAGGGGTGGTGTATTGTAATTTTAAAGTTCAGTAATCTTGTTTGAACTGTGTAAAGTAAGATTTTACTTCTGTCCATTAGCATTTCTCCCACAGTGATAGCATAAAGCATAAGTTTTATTCATGTGTGGTGTGGCATTGGAGAGGTTGATTCTATTGTTAAATAAATCACTAAGTTTGAAACTCGGTTTGGAGTCCGTCTTGCCTCTTGTTCTCTCACCGACGCATTCTGACGAGGTCACAGTTTCAATATCCCTTACCATAAATCCGGAGTCCAGAACCGAGGGTGATCTGAGCGATTCGAACCCGCTCACTCCAGGGAGGCTGCTGGTCAGGAGATAAAGGATCAGAGTCTCTCTGTTTCTCTCTCTTGGGAACCCACTCGAGTGGTGTGGGTACAGGGTGGCTATTGTCCCACCGACAAGGGAGAGAATCACGCGGGCCTTAGTGGCGGTTTTGGGATGGCTGTGTGATATAAGGATCAGGTTACCGGTCAGGTATAAACGGTGAGCCTGGTTCAGCGCTCTCTCCTGCGGGGTTGCCCCAGTACGGCATTCCCCGATCCTTTGAAATTTGTAGGAGAGAGACACTCACAGCTATCGGCAGACCCCCAAATACCGGCCCGCAAGTGGAGTAAAAAGAAAGATCCCGCTACAGCTCTCCCTCAGTACTGACCCTCTGACAGTGCAGCACTCACTCAGTACTGACCCTCTGACAGTGCAGCACTCCCTCAGTACTGACCCGCTGACAGTGCGGCACTCCCTCAGTACTGACCCTCTGACAGTGCAGCACTCCCTCAGTACTGACCCTCTGATAGTGCGACACTCCCTCAGCACTGACCCTCTCACAGTGCGGCACTCCCTCAGTACTGACCCTCTGACAGTGCGGCACTCCCTCAGCACTGACCCTCTGACAGTACGGCACTCCCTAAGTACTGATCCTCTGACAGTGCGGCACTCCCTCAGCACTGACCCTCTGACAGTGCGCCACTCCCCCAGTACTGACTCTCTGCCAGTGCGGCGCTCCCTCAGTACTGACCCTCTGACAGTGCAGCACTCCCTCAGCACTGACCCTCTGACAGTGCGGCACTCCCTCAGCACTGACCCTCTGACAGTGCGGCACTCCCACAGTACTGACCCTCTGACAGTGCGGCACTCCCTCAGTACTGACCCTCTGACAGTGTGGCACTCCCTCAGCACTGACCCTCTGACAGTGCAGCACTCCCTCAGTACTGACCCTCTGACAGTGCAGCACTTCCTCAGTACTGACTCTCTGACAGTGCGGCACTCCCTCAGTACTGACCCTCTGACAGTGCGGCATTCCCTCAGTGAGGTAAGAACAGCGAGACAATGGGGAAGAACCAATAGCGCATCTTTATTGGAACCAATTAACATATGAACAACATGAGCAGATGTCCTGGGGTCCCGCTGCGGTTAAACCTGAAGATGAAAGAACTCGCCATTGACACATCGAGCCAGAATTTAAACTGCGTGTCCCAGAGGTCACCAGAGTCTGCCCTTCTCTAATACGCATGAGGTTCTCCCTTGAGAGCGAACCATCAGGTCGGGGGTCACCCAGGAATGGTGGGGCGGTTGGTGGTGGTTGGGGAGGGTTGCGGGCTGGTGTAGTGTTTCCTGGCAATTGACACACAACTGATGTCAATATCTGGTGACCTGTACTGCTGATGTTTCGGAACATTTCAATTGTGCTGCTACGGATTATGGAAATAGCTGTTGGTTACTCACTGTCGTTGAGTATGTATAAATGGACGGAATGTATTTTGATCGCATTGCATAACTTTCCTTTAAGGATGTCACATAGCCCCCTGGAGGGGCTGTCAATTTGCCAAGTGGCCCGTTCCATTAGACCACCGCGCTACCCCCGAGTGTAACTGGGGGACGGCTGGGACACTGGGGGGGCTGAGGGCGAGGGGGAGCTCAGAGATGGACCCGCTCTCTCTGGATAAGGAAAAGCTCTCACCAGCCTGAAAGTTACCGGGTCACAATTCCCAGGTCGGGTATAATCGGGAACGCAGATCCATCCCAGAGGATCACCCGGGGGTTCCCTGTGGTGACTGGACATTGTCCTTCGCCCCTCACTACGTTCGGGTAACACCTCCCCCGATCATCCCCTCCCCCTCACTCCCTCTCCAGAAACAAACGGAACACAATGAACGGAACAACGGATGCAGAAAGTCTCCCCTTCCCCCCCCGATACGCAGAGACGAAGGACAGCAGGTGGAGCGGGCGAGTGGATGCCATCCCGACTCTCCCTCAGCGCAGCTGCATCATCCGCTGGAAGATCAGGTGGAGACGAATGGCGTTCTTCTCGCAGACGGCCGGGAACTTGGCGTCACAGACCTCGTCGTACCAGCGTCGCTGCCGCATCACTCCACAGTCCTCCGTCGCCCGGTGGGTCCGGTTCCAGGCGTTATCCGGCTGCCCTGCTGCCCACAACCTGCCGGGGGAACAGGCGAAGAGGACACAGGAAGCGACAGTGAGATGCGGGGGGTGGGGGGACGGGCGCCCAGGGGGTGTGGGGGGCTGGCACGGGGGGAGCGTCGGAGGGCGCCGGGGGAAGCGGCAGGGGGGGCGGGGGCGGGCGGGGGGGGGGGGCGGCGGCAGGGGGGGGTGGGAGGCGGTGGCTTACCTGACCCAACTCCATTTGACCCTCTGTCTAAACTCTGACCCTCTGCCTCACCCCCTTACTTTCTTTCAACCGCCTCAACCTCTCCCGCACCCCCCACCCTCTGCCCCACTCCCCCCATCCCACCCGGCCTCACCCCCACCCGCACTCCGCCTCACCCCCACCCGCACTCCGCCTCACCCCCACTCTGCCTCACCCGCACTCCGCCTCACCCCCACTCTGCCTCACCCGCACTCCGCCTCACCCCCACCCGCACTCCGCCTCACCCCCACCCGCACTCCGCCTCACCCCCACCCGCACTCCGCCTCACCCCCACTCCGCCTCACCCCCACTCCGCCTCACCCCCACCCGCACTCCGCCTCACCCCCACCCGCACTCCGCCTCACCCCCACCCGCACTCCGCCTCACCCCCACCCCGCCTCACCCCCACCTGCACTCCGCCTCACCCCCACCCCGCCTCACCCCCACCCGCACTCCGCCTCACCCCCACCCCGCCTCACCCCCACCCGCACTCCGCCTCATGCCCTCACCCACAGCCTTCACCCTCTGGCTAATCCTTGACCCTCTCCCTGGCCTTGCTCTCCTTCCTCCTCCCTCACCCTGCAATGAAGCCTCAGACCCTCAGCTCATCGCCTCCTCCAGTGACCACTCAGTCAGTCCCATCTCCCCCCTGCCCCCTCCTCCTCCTGGGGGTTTGGGTCCTGCCACTCTGACCTTCGACACTCGCTGCTACTCACGTGATCCCGTCCCTGACCTTCGACCCGTCCACCCAAATCCAGTTGCCTTCAACCACCGAGTCGGTCATTCCTATCCAATAGGCTTTATCCTTCACTTGTTCAAAGAGGAAGTTCTGTCAAAGCAGAATGGACTTGTTAGTGGGCAAGGGGGTAAAGGTCACATGTGGGTCAAAGGGGCAGTAATGGGGTAAAATGACGGGAGCGGGGGCAACTCATTCTTTGACTGTAAGGGAAAGGAAGGGCGGAGTTGAGACAGTAAGAGGTGGGGGTAAGTCAAGGTGGGGTTACGGGGATTGGGCCTGGATGGAATTGTGGTCATGCAGGCTCAATGGGCCAAATGGCCCCCTTCTGCACTGTAGGGATTCTATGGATTCTCTGAGAATTTAGGGGCAGCACAGTGATTAGCACTGCTGCCTCACAGCAATAGGGACCTGGATTCGATTCCTGGTTTGGGTCACTGTCTGTGTGGAGTCTGCACATTCTCCCCGTGTCTGCATGGGTTTCCTCTGGGTGCTCCAGTTTCCTCCCACAGTCCAAAATTCGTGCTGGTTAGGTGGATTGGCCGTATAAATTGCCTCTTCGTGTCCAAAGATGTGCAGGTTAGGTGGATTGGCCATGCTAAATTGCCCCTTAGTGTCAGGGGCACTAGCTAGGGTAAATGCATTGGGTTATGGGGATGGGGCCTGGGTTTGATTCGATGGGCTAAATGGCTTCCTTCTGCACTGTAGGATTCTGTAAGGTTTTCTTTCAGGCCGGTCACGGCAAATTTGAAAGAAAGTGGGACAACTCCTGAAAGAGAGAGGACTGTTCACGCCATTGGCTAAATGCTGGGGACCAGGAGAAGTTCGTGATCCTTCATGCGCCTTTGAGGGAATAAATCCGATAGTTTACATGGGTGGTTCCTTCATGAATCAGGATCTTAATGCTGGTTTCAAAAAATACAAGCTGTATGCCAGTGAATGATCATGTGACCAAGTTGACTCAGAGATGAACAATGGAGGGGAACGTTAATTGACGGGCTGATTCAGATGCTCTCAGTTCAAGTATTTGGTTTAACAATTCTGAGCAAGTAGGAGTGAAGGGAACATCTCTCTCTCTCTGATCTTTGTTTGAAATGCTGGGGCTCCCAAAGAGAGCTGAAACTCGTGGTAAGTGAAGGAATCGATTAACAGAGAGTTGAATTTCTGGTATAGCCAAGCCGGGGAGAAAGAGTTAGAGCGAGAGAGAGAGAGACAGAGGCCAGAATGTTACCGTCCCGCCCGCCACGGGAATTGGAGCGGCCGAGGGGCGGACCATGGAAAGGTCAGTTGACCTCGGGTGGGATTTTACGGTTTTGGAACGAGCGAGACTGTAAAATTCCACCCTGAGAGAGAAAGTGAGAGAGACAGAAAGAGGGAGAGGGAGAGAGAGCAAGTGGAGACAGAGAGAAATTGAACATTCCTAGGAGAACGAGAGTTGTACCCTGATGTGACTATGTTTAATACGTGATGTGGAGATGCCAGCGTTGGACTGGGGTAAACACAGTAAGAAGTTTAACAACACCAGGTTAAAGTCCAACAGGTTTATTTGGTAGCAAAAGCCACACAAGCTCTCAGAGCTGCAAGCCCCTTCTTCAGGTGAGTGGGAATTCTGTTCACAAACAGAGCATATAAAGACACAGACTCAATTTACATGAATAATGGTTGGAATGCGAATACTTACAACTAATCGAGTCTTTAAGAAACAAAACAATGTGAGTGGAGAGAGCATCAAGACAGGCTAAAAAGATGTGTATTGTCTCCAGACAAGACAGCCAGTGAAACTCTGTGGGGGTTACAGATAGTGTGACATGTCTGGAGACATGTATTGTCTGGAGACAATACACATCTTTTTAGCCTGTCTTGATGCTCTCTCCACTCACATTGTTTTGTTTCTTAAAGACTTGATTAGTTGTAAGTATTCGCATTCCAACCATTATTCATGTAAATTGAGTCTGTGTCTTTATATGCTCTGTTTGTGAACAGAATTCCCACTCACCTGAAGAAGGGGCTTGCAGCTCCGAAAGCTTGTGTGGCTTTTGCTACCAAATAAACCTGTTGGACTTTAACCTGGTGTTGTTAAACTTCTTACTATGTTTAATACACCAGAGATGCCCCTGTTGAACAGGGAGTTTGCAACCTCTGGAAGCTTTCAAAAGGCGGTGCGAGCAGTCTTTGGATATTCTGAAGGCGGAACTAGATAGATTCTAGATTCTTGATTAACAGTGGAGGGGGCGAAAGATTATCAGAGGGCGGGGTGAGGTGGGAATGTGGGTTTGAGGTTACAGTCAGATCAGCCGTGATCCCATTGAATGGCAGAGCAGAGGTTGAGGGGCTGAGTGGCCTACCCCTGCTCCTAATTCCACGAAATGTAAAGGAGTCACCTTGCCAGGAGTAAATGTCAGATATCAGATGGTGTGTAATCCACAGATCAGAGAGGCCACGGGGGAAGGGGACACAAGATAAAAGGTGTTCACGAGATTGATTCCAGAGATGAGGGGTTTGGCGTGTGAAGAGAGATTGAACAGTTTAGGCCGATGCTCCCTGGAATTTAGAAGAATGAGGGGAGATCAAATTGAGGTTCACAAGATGATCAAAGTAGACGTGGAGGGGATGCTTCCTCTTGTGGGGCATTCTGGGACGAGAGATCATAGTCTTAGGATAAGGGGCAACAAATTTAAAACAGAGTTGAGGAGAAACTACTTCTCCCAAAGGGTTGTGAATCTGTGGAATTCGCTGCCCCAAAGTGCGGTGGATGCTGGGACAGTGAGTACATTTAAGGAGGAGTTAGATGGATTTTTAATTGGTAATGGGTTGAAGGGTTATGGGGAGAACGCAGGAAAATGGGGATGAGGAGCATATCAGCCACGATCGAATGGCGGAGCAGACTCGATGAGCTGAATGGCCTAATTCTGCTCCGATATCCTGTGCACTTATCTTACGTGCTACGCACAGTTCCGGTCCCCTGACTTGAGCAAAACGGAAAAAAAAAATAATTTCTAACTTATCACTCTTTCAGTTCCAGATAAGCAACATTCAGTTTACAGACTCAGATGCCAATTTAAATACAGTTAGCAAACACAGGCATACTTGCTATAAATTGTGTTCACAGCCTCGAAGCGTTCAGAGAGGTTTTGATTTTCAGAGCAGGTTGCAGACTTCTGTTTTGGAACAAAGCCCAGCCGGAAACTGAACAGGAAGCTGTTTCTCTCTCTGCGACAGACCAAGCTCCTCCTATTAACCACATTATCACATGACCCTGTATACCTAAACCCACCTCCATTCTTTCAATCAAAAAAAAACCGCAGAGGACATTTATTTTGTAAACGAGAATCCGTTAGCTCTATCTTATTAAACAGTACATGGTTAAAATGAATAATTCACTCGCTTTCTCAGCAACTGGGCTATATATTTTTTCAGACATACCGACTGGAGTTACGTACCTGGATCTGGTCATGGTTGGCAATGGCCAGGTGAGCCTGCTTGCTGGCGCACAGCTCCTTGCTCTGCACCCAGCCCAGGTTGGAGTTGGTTAACAGAAAGCAGCTCCGAGAGTAGAGCAGCCAGCCAGGATCACAGATCCGCGAGGGACATTCTGCATCGGGAATGGGGGTGGAGGGGGGGGTGGGGAACAGAGGGTGGGAAGAGAAAGTGGAAAGGTTCAGGAAGACAGGCTGACATTGCAAATAACCATCTAATGCCCTGTCGAAAGCCTCGATTGAACCTGCCTCCACCACACGTCCGGGTGGAACATTTCAGATCCCAACCACTCGCGGTGTGAAAAAGATTTTTCTCACATCACATTTGCTTCTTTTGTAAATCACTTTAAATCTGTGTCCCTCTCGTTCTCGATCCTGTTACGATCGGGAACAGTTTCTCCCTCTCTACTCTGTCCAGCCCTCTCATGATTTTGAACATTTCTATCGAATCTCCTCTCGGCATTCTTCTCTCCAAGGGGAACAGTCCCAACGTCCCCAATCTATCCTCACCACTGAAGTTTCTCATCCCTGGAACCATTTTGTAAACCTCTTCTGCACTCTGTCCAATGCGTTCACATCCTTCCTGTAGTGTGGCTCCCAGAACTGTACACAATGTTCCAGCTGAGGTCGAACCAGCATCTTGAATAAGTTCAGCATAACTTCCTTGCTCTACGCCCCTAAACCTCAAGCCCCGGGGCCTCCTCCTGACCCTGTACAACAGGTTTGGGAGGGGTGGTTGCGGTATGGGGGGCAGAAACAGGTGGGAGCTGAATGGGCCTCATCCTCTCTGCCTCCCCTAACCCTCTTCATCAGCAGCAACTTGGTCACATGCTCACCGTATTTCTCACAGAACAGATGGAGCCAGTGCTCGGTGGTGTTTTTGAAACGGGTACAATCCATCTGCTCCCTCAGCTTGGCCTGCTGTTGGAGCTTCAGGAAACCCTCCGTCGTGTTCTGCAGACTGTCCCGGGCGATTTGCAAATCCCCCGAGGCTCCCGCGTCTTGTGGACAGAGAGAGAGAGAGAAAGAGAGGTAATTATAGGCCGGTGAGCCTTACATCAGTGGTAGGGAAATTATTGGAGAGGATTCTTCGAGACAGGATTTATTCCCACTTCGAAATAAGTGGACGTATTAGTGAGAGGCAACATGGTTTTGTGAAGGGGACGTCGTATCTCACGAACTTGATCGAGTTTTTCGAGGAAGTGACGAAGATGATTGATGAGGGCAGGGCAGTGGATGTTGTCTACATGGATTTCAGTAAGGCCTTTGACAAGGTCCCTCATGGCAGACTGGTGCAGAAGATGAAGTCGCATGGGATCAGAGGTGAGCTGGCAAGGTGAATACAAAACTGGCTCGGTCAAAGAAGACAGAGGGTAGCAGTGGAAGGATGTGTTTCTGAATGGAGGGCTGTGACAAGCGGTGTTCCTCAGGGATCAGTGCTGGGACCTTTGCTGTTTGTAATATATATATATAAATGATTTGGACGAAAATGTAACTGGATTGATTAGTCAGTTTGCAGACGACACAAAGGTTGGTGGATTTGCAGATAGCGATGAGGACCATCAGAGGATACAGCAGGATATAGATCAGTTGGAGACTTGGGCAGAGAGATGGCAGATGGAGTTTAATCAGGACAAATGTGAGGTAATGCATTTTGGAAGGTCTAATACAGATAGGAAATATACAGTAAATGGCAGAACCCTTCAGAGTATTGATAGGCAGAGGGATCTGGGTGTACAGGTACACAGGTCACTGAAAGTGGCAATGCAGGTGGAGAAGGTCGTCAAGAAGGCATGACTTGCCTTCATCGGTCGGGGTATTGAGTTTAAAAATTGGCAAGTCATGTTGCAGCTTTATAGAACCTTAGTTAGGCCGCACTTGGAATATAGTGTTCAATTCTGGTCGCCACACTACCAAAAGGATGTGGAGGCTTTGGAGAGGGTACAGAAAAGATTTACCAGGATGTTGCCTGGTGTGGAGGGCATTAGCTATGAGGAGAGGTTGGAGAAACTTGGTTTGTTCTCAGTGGAGCGACGGAGGTTGAGGGGAGACCTGATAGAAGTCTACAAGATTATGAGAGGCATGGACAGAGTGGATAGTCAGAAGCTTTTTCCCAGGGTGGAAGAGTCAATTACTCGGGGGCATAGGTTTAAGGTGCGAGGGGCAAGCTTTAAAGAAGATGTACGAGGCAAATTTTTTACACAGAGAGTAGTGGGTGCCTGGAACTCGCTGCCGGGGGAGGTAGTGGAAGCGGATACGGTAGTGACTTTTAAGGGGCATCTTGACAAGTACATGAATAGGATGGGAATAGAGGGATATGGTCCCCGGAAGGGTAGGGGGTTTTAGTTAAGCCAGGCAGCATGGTCGGTGCAGGCTTGGAGGGCCGAAGGGCCTGTTCCTGTGCTGTAATTTTCTTTGTTCTTTGTGAGAGAGAGAAATCAGTCAGTGGTTGATCCCATTCCCAGTGGGATGAGGCACGGATCTTAACCCACCACCCCCACATACACGCAATCATGCATGTGCACACATACCTCCTGACATGAACACCCTCACATTCCTAGTACAGACTGGTCAAACGTCTGGGAACACATTTTAATATTAAGGGATAATTAGATTCTCTCTTATTGGACATGGACCCAGTTCTCCAAGTGAGGACTCACTATGACACCACCCACCCTCTCGCCCCCAAATATAACAGGCATTCTACTTACACGTTGTGGCAAAGTACGCCACCAGAGAAAGGAGGACCAGACAAGCGACCAAACCTGCGACTGCCAACGCCATGAAGATAATTTGGGCCTTCTGATAACCAACCGAAACCCCTGACATGAGAGAGAGAGAGAGTGAAGCAGACACATTATATTGCCCTGTCATGTTGCACCAACCCAGATCGCACTCACTCAATCCAAAATCTGTAACGTCCGCACTGCTGCCATCGAGGAAGCTTCTCAGCCTATCTGGGCACAGCAAGATCCCACAAACAGCAAGGAGGTGATGACCCAGATCACCTGTTTTCATTGGGCTGCTGTTTGGGGAATAAATATTCTCCCCGGGGACAATGGGGAGGAGGGTCTCCACCCACGCCTCGTGTTCAGTAATGGGCCTGACGTATTTCATCTCCACCTGCGATGGCCGATCGTGCCCTTGGTTCAAAGATTCACTTGAGAAACGGCATCGCTGACAGTGCAGAACTCCCACTTCACCAACCCTCCAAGAGTGAGGTGCTCCCTCAGTACTGACGCTCCAACGGTGCAACACTCCCACAGTTTTCACCCTCTGATAGTGCAGCACTCCCTCAGTACTCACCTTCTGACAGTGCAGCACTCTCTCAGTACTGACCCTCTGACAGTGTGGCACTCCCTCAGTACTGACCCTCTGACAGTGCGGCACTCCCTCAGTACTGACCCTCTGACAGTGCGGCACTCCCTCAGTACTGACCCTCTGACAGCAGATCACTTCCTCAGTCCTGATCCTTTGACAGTGCAGCACTCCCTCAGTACTCACCTTCTGACAGTGCAGCACTCCCTGACCACTGACCCTCTGACAGTGTGGCACTCCCTCAGTACTGACCCTCTGACAGTGCGGCACTCCCTCAGTACTGACCCTCTGACAGTGCGGCACTCCCTCAGTACTGACCCTCTGACAGCAGATCACTTCCTCAGTCCTGATCCTTTGACAGTGCAGCACTCCCTCAGTACTCACCTTCTGACAGTGCAGCACTCCCTGAGCACTGACCCTCTGACAGTGTGGCACTTCCTCAGTACACACGCTCTGACAGTGCAGCACTCCCTCAGTACTGACCCTCTGACAGTGCAGCACTCCCTCAGTACTCACCTTCTGACAGTGCAGCACTCCCTCAGTACTGACCCTCTGACAGTGCAGCGCTCCCTCAGTACTGACCCTCCGACAATGTAGAGGTCCCTCAGTACTGACCCTCTGACAGTGCAGCAGTCCCTCTGTACAGATCCTCCAACAGTCCAGCACTTCCTCAGTCTGACCATCCAGTAGTGCAGCGATCCCTGTCCATATACTTTCCGACAGTGCGGCACTCCCTCACTACTCACCCTCTGACAATACAGCGTTCCCTCAGTACTGACCCTCTGACAGTGCAGCACTCCCTCAGTGCTGAGCCCCTGACAGTGCGGCACTCCCTCAGTACTGACCCTATGAACAAAGAACAAAGAACAATACAGCACAGGAACAGGCCCTTCGGCCCTCCAAGCCCGCGCCGCTCCCTGGTCCAAACTACACCATTCTCTTGTATCCCTCCATTCCCACTCCGTTCATGAGGCTAATGAGTGCAGTACTCGCTCAGTACTGAACCCTCTGACATAGAACATAGAACAGTACAGCACAGAACAGGCCCTTCGGCCCACGATGTTGTGCCGAGCTTTATCTGAAACCAAGATCAAGCTATCCCACTCCCTATCATCCTGGTGTGCTCCATGTGCCTATCCAATAACCACTTAAATGTTCCTAAAGTGTCTGACTCCACTATCACTGCAGGCAGTCCATTCCACACCCCAACCACTCTCTGCGTAAAGAACCTACCTCTGATATCCTTCCTGTATCTCCCACCACGAACCCTATAGTTATGCCCCCTTGTAATAGCTCCAACCACCCGAGGAAATAGTCTTTGAACGTTCACTCTATCTATCCCCTTCATCATTTTATAAACCTCTATTAAGTCTCCCCTCAGCCTCCTCCGCTCCAGAGAGAACAGCCCTAGCTCCCTCAACCTTTCCTCATAAGACCTACCCTCCAAACCAGGCAGCATCCTGGTAAATCTCCTCTGCACTCTTTCCAGCGCTTCCACATCCTTCTTATAGTGAGGTGACCAGAACTGCACACATTATTCCAAATGTGGTCTCACCAAGGTCCTGTACAGTTGCAGCATAACCCCACGGCTCTTAAACTCCAACCCCCTGTTAATAAAAGCTAACACACTATAGGCCTTCTTCACAGCTCTATCCACTTGAGTGGCAACCTTTAGAGATCTGTGGATATGAACCCCAAGATCTCTCTGTTCCTCCACAGTCTTCAGAACCCTACCTTTGACCCTGTAATCCACATTTAAATTTGTCCTACCAAAATGAATCACCTCACATTTATCAGGGTTAAACTCCATTTGCCATTTTTCAGCCCAGCTTTGCATCCTATCTATGTCTCTTTGCAGCCTACAACAGCCCTCCACCTCATCCACTACTCCACCAATCTTGGTGTCATCAGCAAATTTACTGATCCACCCTTCAGCCCCCTCCTCTAAGTCATTAATAAAAATCACAAAGAGCAGGGGACCAAGCACTGATCCCTGCGGCACTCCGCTAGCAACCTGCCTCCAATCCGAAAATTTTCCATCGACCACCACCCTCTGTCTTCGATCAGACAGCCAGTTACCTATCCAAACGGCCAACTTTCCCTCTATCCCACACCTCCTCACTTTCATCATAAGCCGACCATGGGGGACCTTATCAAACGCCTTACTAAAATCCATGTATATGACATCAACTGCCCTACCTTCATCAACACACTTAGTTACCTCCTCAAAAAATTCTATCAAATTTGTGAGGCACGACTTGCCCTTCACGAATCCGTGCTGACCATCCCGGATTAATCCGTATCTTTCTAAATGGTCGTAAATCCCATCTCTAAGGACCTTTTCCATCAATTTACCAACCATCGAAGTAAGACTAACCGGTCTATAATTACCAGGGTCATTTCTATTCCCTTTCTTTAACAGAGGAACAACATTCGCCATTCTCCAGTCCTCTGGCACCATCCCCGTGGACAGCGAGGACCCAAAGATCAAAGCCAAAGGCTCTGCAATCTCATCCCTTGCCTCCCAAAGTATCCTAGGATACATTTCATCAGGCCCAGGGGACTTATCGACCTTCAGTTTATTCAAAACTGCCAGGACATTCTCCCTCCGAACATCTATTTCCTCCAGCCTATTAGCCTGTAACACCTTCTCTTCCTCAAAAACATGGCCCCTCTCCTTGGTGAACACTGAAGAAAAGTATTCATTCATCACCTCGCCTATCTCGACTGACTCCATACACAAGTTCCCACAGTCGGCGCTCCCTCAGTACTGACCCTCTGACAGTGCAGCACTCCCTCAGTGCTGATCCTCTGACATTGCAGCACTCCCGCAGCACTGATGCTCTGACAGTGCGGCACTCCCACTGTACAGATCCTCCAACAGTCCAGCACTTCCTCAGCCTGACCATCCAATAGTACAGCGATCCCTGTTCATATATTTTCCGACAGTGCCGTACTCCCTCACTACTCACCCTCTGACAATGCAGCGTTCCCTCAGTACTGACCCTCTGACAATGCAGCGTTCCCTCAGTACTGACCGTCTGACAGTGCAGCACTCCCACAGCACTGACCCTCTGACAGTCGGCGCTCCCTCAGTACTGACCTCTGACATTGCAGCAACTCCTCAGTACTGATCCGCTAAACAGTGCGGCACTCCCTGAGCTCTGACCCTCTGACACTCCCTCACTACTGACCCTCTGACAGCGCATCGCACCCTCAGCACTGACCGTCTGACAGTGCGCCACTCCCTCAGTACAGATCCTCCAACAGTCCAGCACTTCCTCAGTCTGACCATCCTATAGTGTAGCGATCCCTGTCTATATACTTTCCATGATGTGGAGATGCCGGCGTTGGACTGGGGTAAGCACAGTAAGAAGTCTCACAACACCAGGTTAAAGTCCAACAGGTTTATTTGGTAGCAAATACCAGAAGCTTTCGGAGCACTGCTCCTTCGTCAGATGGAGTGGGTATCTGCTGATATGAGCAGATATCCACTCCATCTAACGAAGGAGCAGTATTCCGAAAGCTTATGGTATTTGCTACCAAATAAAATTGTTGGACTTTAACCTGGTGTTGTGAGACTTCTTACTGTATATACTTACCGACAGTGTGGCACTCCCTCACTACTCACCCTCTGACAGTGCGGTACTCCCTCACTACTCACCCTCTGACAGTGCAGCGTTCCCTCAGTACTGACCATCTGACAGTGCGGCACTCCCTCAGTGCTGAACCTCTGACAGTGCAGCACACCCTCAGCACTGACCCTCTGACAGTGTGGCACTCCCTCAGCACTGACCCTCTGACAGTGTGGCACTCCCTCAGTACTGACCCTCTGACAGTGCAGCACTCCCTCAGCATTGACCCTCTGACAGTGCGGCACTCCCTCAGTACTGACACTCTGACAGTGCAGCACTCCCTCAGTACGGACCCTCTGACAGTGCAGCGCTCCCACGGCACCGACCCTCGAAGAGTGAGGTGCTCCCTCAGTACTGACGCTCCAACGGTGCAACACTCCCACAGTTTTAACGCTCTGATCCTGCAGCACTCCCTCAGTACTGACCCTCTGACAGTGCAGCACTCCCTCAGCACTGACCCTCTGACAGTGCAGCACTCCATCAGTACAGACCCTCTGACAGTGCAGCACTCCCTCAGTACTGACCCTCTGACAGTGCAGCACCTCCTCAGTACTGACCCCCCGACAGTGCAGCACTCCCTCAGTACTGACCCTCAGACAGTGCGGCGCAGCCTCAGTACTGACCCTCAGACAGTGCAGCACGCCCCCCGTACTGACCCTCTGACAGTGCAACACTCCCTCAGCACTGACCCTCTGACAGTGCGGCACTCCCTCAGCACTGACCCTCTGACAGTGCGGCACTCCCTCAGCACTGACCCTCTGACAGTGCAGCACTCCCTCAGTACTGACCCTCTGACAGTGCAGCACTCCCTCAGTACTGACCCTACGACAGTGCAGTACTCGCTCAGTACTGACCCTCCGACACTGCGGCATTCCCTCAGTACAGATCCTCCAACAGTTCAGCACTTCCTCAGTCTGACCATCCAATAGTGCAGCGATCCCTGTCCATATACCTTCCAACAGTGCGGCACTCCGTCACTACTGACCCTCTGACAGTGCAGCATCCCCTCAGTACTGACCCTCTGACAGTGCGACACTCTCTCAGTACTGACCCTCTGACAGTGCGGCGCTCCCCCAGTACTGACCCTCTGACAGTGCAGCACTCCCTCAGTACTGACCCGCTGACAGCGCGACACTCTCTCAGCACTGACCCTCCGACAGTGCGGCACTCCCTCAGTACAGGCCCTCTGACAGTGCAGCACACCCTCAGTACTGACCCTCTGACAGTGCGGGACTCCCTCAGTCCTGACCCTCTGACAGTGCGGAACTCCCTCAGTACTGACCCTCCGACAGTGCGGCACGCCCTCCGTACTGACCCTCTGACAGTATGGCACCCCCTCACTACTGACCCTCCGACAGTGCAGCACTCTCTCAGTACTGATCGTCTGACAGTGCAGCACTCCCTGATCACTGACCCTCTGACAGTGCAGCACGCCCTCAGTGCTGACCCTCTGACAGTGCGGCACTCCCTCACTACTGACCCTCTGACAGTGCAGCACTCCCTCAGTGCTGACCCTCTGACAGTGCAGCACTCCCTCAGTCCTGACCCTCTGACAGTGCAGCACTCCCTCAGTACTGACCCTCTGACAGTGAGGCATTCCCTCAGTACTGACCCTCTGACAGTGCAGCACTCCCTCAGTCCTGACCCTCTGACAGTGCAGCATTCCCTCAGTACTGACCCCCTGACAGTGCGGCACTCCCTCAGCACTGACCCTCTAACAGTGCAGCACTCCCTCAGTCCTGACGCTCTGATAGTGCAGCACTCCCTCAGTCCTGACCCTCTGACAGTGCAGCACTCCCTCAGTACTGACCCTCTGACAGTGAGGCATTCCCTCAGTCCTGACCCTCTGACAGTGCAGCACTCCAGCAGTACAGATCCTCTGGCAGTGCAGCACTCCGTCAGCACTGACCCTCTGACAGTGCGGCACTCCCTCAATACTGACCCTCTGACAGTGCAGCACTCCCTCAGCACTGACCCTCAGACAGTGCGGCACTCCCTCAGTATTGACTCTCTGACAGTGCAGCACTCCCTCAGTACTGACCCTCTGACAGTGCGGCACTCCCGCAGTACTGACCCTCTGACAGTGCGGCACTCCCTCAGTACTCATCCTCTGACAGTGCGGCACTCCCTCAGTACTCATCCTCTGACAGTGCGGCACTCCCTCTGTACTGACCATCTGACGGTGCAGCACTCCCTCCGTACTGACCCTCTGACAGTGCGGCACTCCCTCAGTACTGATCCTCTGACAGTGCGGCACTCCCTCAGTACTGACCCACTGACAGAGCGGCACTCCCTCAGTACTGACCCTCTGGCAGTGCAGCACTCCCTCAGTACTGACCCTCTGACAGTGCGGGACTACCTCAGCACTGACCCTCTGACAGTGCGGCACTCCCTCAGGACTGACCCTACGACAGTGCAGAACTCGCTCAGTACTGACCCTCCGACACTGCGGCATTCCCTCAGTACAGATCCTCCAACAGTTCAGCACTTCCTCAGTCTGACCATCCAATAGTGCAGCGATCCCTGTCCATATACCTTCCAACAGTGCGGCACTCCGTCACTACTGACCCTCTGACAGTGCAGCATCCCCTCAGTACTGACCCTCTGACAGTGCAGCACTCCCTCAGTACTGACTCTCTGACAGTGCGACACTCTCTCAGTACTGACCCTCTGACAGTGCGGCGCTCCCCCAGTACTGACCCTTGACAGTGCAGCACTCCCTCAGTACTGACCCTCTGACAGCGCGACACTCTCTCAGCACTGACCCTCCGACAGTGCGGCACTCCCTCAGTACAGGCCCTCTGACAGTGCAGCACACCCTCAGTCCTGACCCTCTAACAGTGCGGCACTCCCTCAGTACTGATCCTCTGACAGTGCGGCACTCCCTCAGTACTGACCCACTGACAGAGCGGCACTCCCTCAGTACTGACTCTCTGGCAGTGCAGCACTCCCTGATCACTGACCCTCTGACAGTGCGGGACTCCCTCAGTCCTGACCATCTGACAGTGCAGCACTCCCTCAGTCCTGACCCTCTGACAGTGCAGCACTCCCTCAGTACTGACCCTCTGACAGTGAGGCATTCCCTCAGTACTGACCCTCTGACAGTGCAGCACTCCCTCAGTCCTGACCCTCTGACAGTGCAGCATTCCCTCAGTACTGACCCCCTGACAGTGCGGCACTCCCTCAGCACTGACCCTCTGACAGCGCAGCACTCCCTCAGTCCTGACGCTGACAGTGCAGCACTCCCTCAGTCCTGAACCTCTGACAGTGCAGCACTCCCTCAGTACTGACCCTCTGACAGTGAGGCATTCCCTCAGTCCTGACCCTCTTACAGTGCAGCACTCCCTCAGTACTGACCCTCTGACAGTGCGGCACTCCCTCAGTACTGACCCACTGACAGAGCGGCACTCCCTCTGTGCTGACCCTCTGGCAGTGCAGCACTCCGTCAGCACTGACCCTCTGACAGTGCGGCACTCCCTCAATACTGACCCTCTGACAGTGCGGCACTCCCTCAGTACTCATCCTCTGACAGTGCGGCACTCCCTCAGTACTGACCCACTGACAGAGCGGCACTCCCTCTGTACTGACCATCTGACGGTGCAGCACTCCCTCCGTACTGACCCTCTGACAGTGCAGCGCTCCCACTGCACCGACCCTCGAAGAGTGAGGTGCTCCCTCAGTACTGACGCTCCAACTGTGCAACACTCCCACAGTTTTAACGCTCTGATCCTGCAGCACTCCCTCAGTACTGACCCTCTGACAGTGCAGCAGTCCATCAGTACAGACCCTCTGACAGTGCAGCACTCCCTCAGTACTGACCCTCTGACAGTGCAGCACTTCCTCAGTACTGACCCCCCGACAGTGCAGCACTCCCTCAGTACTGACCCTCAGACAGTGCGGCGCAGCCTCAGTACTGACCCTCTGACAGTGCGGCACGCCCCCCGTACTGACCCTCTGACAGTGCGGCACTCCCTCAGTACTGACCCTCTGACAGTGCAGCACTCCCTCAGTACTGACCCTATGACAGTGCAGTACTCGCTCAGTACTGACCCTCCGACACTGCGGCATTCCCTCAGTACAGAGCCTCCAACGGTTCAGCACTTCCTCAGTCTGACCATCCAATAGTGCAGCGATCCCTGTCCATATACCTTCCAACAGTGCGGCACTCCGTCACTACTGACCCTCTGACAGTGCAGCATCCCCTCAGTACTGACCCTCTGACAGTGCAGCACTCCCTCAATACTGACCCTCTGACAGTGCGACACTCTCTCAGCACTGACCCTCTGACAGTGCGGCACTCCCTCAGTACAGGCCCTCTGACAGTGCAGCACTCCCTCAGTACTGATCCTCTGACAGTGCGGCACTCCCTCAGTACTGACCCTCTGGCAGTGCAGCACTCCCTCAGTACTGACCCTCTGACAGTGCGGAACTCCCTCAGCACTGACCCTCTGACAGTGCGGCACTCCCTCAGTACTGACCCTCCGACAGTGCGGCACTCCCTCAGTACTGACCCTCTGACGGTGAGGCATTCCCTCAGTACTGACCCTCTGACAGTGCAGCACTCCCTCAGTCCTGACCCTCTGACAGTGCAGCATTCCCTCAGTACTGACCCCCTGACAGTGCGTCACTCCCTCAGCACTGACCCTCTGACAGCGCAGCACTCCCTCAGTCCTGACGCTCTGACAGTGCAGCACTCCCTCAGTACTGACCCTCTGACAGTGCGGCACTCCCTCAGTACTGATCCTCTGACAGTGCAGCACTCCCTCCGTCCTGACCCTCTGACAGTGCGGCACTCCCTCAGTACTGATCATCTGACAGTGCGGCACTCCCTCCGTACTGACCCACTGACAGAGCGGCACTCCCTCTGTGCTGACCCTCTGACAGTGCGGCACTCCCTCAATACTGACCCTCTGACAGTGCAGCACTCCCTCAGCGCTGACCCTCTGACAGTGCAGCGCTCCCACGGCACCGACCCTCGAAGAGTGAGGTGCTCCCTCAGTACTGACGCTCCAACGGTGCAACACTCCCACAGTTTTAACGCTCTGATCCTGCAGCACTCCCTCAGTACTGACCCTCTGACAGTGCAGCACTCCATCAGTACAGACCCTCTGACAGTGCAGCACTCCCTCAGTACTGACCCTCTGACAGTGCAGCACTTCCTCAGTACTGACCCCCCGACAGTGCAGCACTCCCTCAGTCCTGACCCTCAGACAGTGCGGCACTCCCTCAGTACTGACCCTCTGACAGTGCAGCACTTCCTCAGTACTGACCCCCCGACAGTGCAGCACTCCCTCAGTACTGACCCTCAGACAGTGCGGCGCAGCCTCAGTACTGACCCTCAGACAGTGTGGCACGCCCCCCGTACTGACCCTCTGACAGTGCAACACTCCCTCAGCACTGACCCTCTGACAGTGCGGCACTCCCTCAGCACTGACCCTCTGACAGTGCAGCACTCCCTCAGTACTGACCCTCTGACAGTGCAGCACTAACTCAGTACTGACCCCCCGACAGTGCAGCACTCCCTCAGTACTGACCCTCAGACAGTGCGGCGCAGCCTCAGTACTGACCCTCTGGCAGTGCAGCACTCCCTCAGTACTGACCCTCTGACAGTGCGGAACTCCCTCAGCACTGACCCTCTGACAGTGCGGCACTCCCTCAGTACTGACCATCCGACAGTGCGGCACTCCCTCAGTACTGACCCTCTGACGGTGAGGCATTCCCTCAGTACTGACCCTCTGACAGTGCAGCACTCCCTCAGTCCTGACCCTCTGACAGTGCAGCATTCCCTCAGTCCTGACCCCCTGACAGTGCGGCACTCCCTCAGCACTGACCCTCTGACAGCGCAGCACTCCCTCAGTCCTGACGCTCTGACAGTGCAGCACTCCCTCAGTACTGACCCTCTGACAGTGAGGCATTCCCTCAGTCCTGACCCTCTGACAGTGCAGCACTCCCTCAGTACTGACCCTCCGACAGTGCGGCACTCCCTCAGTACTGATCCTCTGACAATGCAGCACTCCCTCCGTCCTGACCCTCTGACAGTGCGGCACTCCCTCAGTACTGATCCTCTGACAGTGCGGCACTCCCTCCGTACTGACCCACTAACAGAGCGGCACTCCCTCAGTACTGACCCTCTGACAGTGCAGCAGTCCCTCAGTGCTGAACCTCTGACAGTGCAGTACTCGCTCAGTACTGACCCTCCGACACTGCGGCATTCCCTCAGTACAGATCCTCCGACAGTTCAGCACTTCCTCAGTCTGACCATCCAATAGTGCAGCGATCCCTGTCCATATACCTTCCAACAGTGCGGCACTCCGTCACTACTGACCCTCTGACAGTGCAGCATCCCCTCAGTCCTGACCCTCTGACAGTGCAGCACTCCCTCAGTACTGACCCTCTGACAGTGCGACACTCTCTCAGTACTGACCCTCTGACAGTGCGGCACTCCCTCAGTACTGACCCTCTGACAGTGCGGAACTCCCTCAGCACTGACCCTCTGACAGTGCGGCACTCCCTCAGTACTGACCCTCCGACAGTGCGGCACGCCCTCCGTACTGACCCTCTGACAGTGCGGCACCCCCTCACGACTGACCCTCCGACAGTGCAGCACTCTCTCAGTACTGATCGTCTGACAGTGCAGCACTCCCTGATCACTGACCCTCTGACAGTGCAGCACTCCCTCAGTGCTGACCCTCTGACAGTGCGGCACTCCCTCACTACTGACCCTCTGACAGTGCAGCACTCCCTCAGTACTGACCCTCTGACAGTGAGGCATTCCCTCAGTACTGACCCTCTGACAGTGCAGCACTCCCTCAGTCCTGACCCTCTGACAGTGCAGCATTCCCTCAGTACTGACCCCCTGACAGTGCGGCACTCCCTCAGCACTGACCCTCTGACAGCGCAGCATTCCCTCAGTCCTGACGCTCTGACAGTGCAGCACTCCCTCAGTACTGACCCTCTGACAGTGAGGCATTCCCTCAGTCCTGACCCTCTGACAGTGCAGCACTCCCTCAGTACTGACCCTCTGACAGTGCGGCACTCCCTCAGTACTGATCCTCTGACAGTGCGGCACTCCCTCCGTACTGACCCACTGACAGAGCGGCACTCCCTCTGTGCTGACCCTCTGGCAGTGCAGCACTCCGTCAGCACTGACCCTCTGACAGTGCGGCACTCCCTCAATACTGACCCTCTGACAGTGCAGCACTCCCTCAGCACTGACCCTCAGACAGTGCGGCACTCCCTCAGTATTGACCCTCTGACAGTGCAGCACTCCATCAGGACTGACCCTCTGACAGTGCGGCACTCCCTCAGTACTGACCCACTGACAGAGCGGCACTCCCTCTGTACTGACCATCTGACGGTGCAGCACTCCCTCAGTCCTGACCCTCTGACAGCGGATCACTTCCTCAGTCCTGACCCTCTGACAGCGGATCACTTCCTCAGTCCTGACCCTCTGACAGCGGATCACTTCCTCAGTACTGACCCTCTGACAGTGCGGCACTCCCTCAGTACTGACCTTCTGACAGTGCGGCACTCCCTCAGTACTGATCATCTGACAGTGCGGCACTCCCTCAGTACTGACCCTCTGGCAGCGCAGCACTCCCTCAGTCCTGACGCTCTGACAGTGCAGCACTCCCTCAGTACTGACCCTCTGACAGTGAGGCATTCCCTCAGTACTGACCCTCTGACAGTGCAGCACTCCCTCAGTCCTGACCCTCTGACAGTGCAGCATTCCCTCAGTACTGACCCCCTGACAGTGCGGCACTCCCTCAGCACTGACCCTCTGACAGCGCAGCACTCCCTCAGTCCTGACGCTCTGACAGTGCAGCACTCCCTCAGTACTGACCCTCTGACAGTGAGGCATTCCCTCAGTCCTGACCCTCTGACAGTGCAGCACTCCCTCAGTACTGACCCTCTGACAGTGCGGCACTCCCTCCGTCCTGACCCTCTGACAGTGCGGCACTCCGTCAGCACTGACCCTCTGACAGTGCAGCACACCCTCAGTACTGACCCTCTGACAGTGAGGCATTCCCTCAGTCCTGACCCTCTGACAGTGCAGCACTCCCTCAGTACTGACCCTCTGACAGTGCGGCACTCCCTCAGTACTGATCCTCTGACTGTGCGGCACTCCCTCCGTACTGACCCACTGACAGAGCGGCACTCCCTCTGTGCTGACCCTCTGGCAGTGCAGCACTCCGTCAGCACTGACCCTCTGACAGTGCGGCACTCCCTCAATACTGACCCTCTGACAGTGCAGCACTCCCTCAGCACTGACCCTCTGACAGTGCGGCACTCCCTCAGTATTGACCCTCTGACAGTGCAGCACTCCCTCAGTACTGACCCTCTGACAGTGCGGCACTCCCTCAGTACTCATCCTCTGACAGTGCGGCACTCCCTCAGTACTGACCCACTGACAGTGCAGCACTCCCTCAGTCCTGACCCTCTGACAGCGGATCACTTCCTCAGTCCTGACCCTCTGACAGCGGATCACTTCCTCAGTCCTGACCCTCTGACAGCGGATCACTTCCTCAGTACTGACCCTCTGACAGTGCGGCACTCCCTCAGTACTGACCTTCTGACAGTGCGGCACTCCCTCTGTACTGACCCTCTGACAGTGCGGCACTCCCTCAGTACTGATCATCTGACAGTGCGGCACTCCCTCAGTACTGACCCTCTGACAGCGCAGCACTCCCTCAGTCCTGACGCTCTGACAGTGCAGCACTCCCTCAGTCCTGACCCTCTGACAGTGAGGCATTCCCTCAGTACTGACCCCCTGACAGTGCAGCACACCCTTAGCACTGACCCTCTGACAGCGCAGCACTCCCTCAGTCCTGACGCTCTGACAGTGCAGCACTCCCTCAGTACTGACCCTCTGACAGTGAGGCATTCCCTCAGTCCTGACCCTCTGACAGTGCAGCACTCCCTCAGTACTGACCCTCTGACAGTGCGGCACTCCCTCCGTCCTGACCCTCTGACAGTGCGGCACTCCGTCAGCACTGACCCTCTGACAGTGCAGCACTCCCTCAATACTGACCCTCTGACAGTGCAGCACTCCCTCAGCACTGACCATCTGACAGTGCATCACTCCCACTGCACCGACCCTCGAAGAGTGAGGTGCTCCCTCAGTACTGACGCTCCAACGGTGCAACACTCCCACAGTTTTAACGCTCTGATCCTGCAGCACTCCCTCAGTACTGACCCTCTGACAGTGCAGCACTCCATCAGTACAGACCCTCTGACAGTGCAGCACTCCCTCAGTACTGACCCTCTGACAGTGCAGCACTTCCTCAGTACTGACCCCCCGACAGTGCAGCACTCCCTCAGTACTGACCCTCAGACAGTGCGGCGCAGCCTCAGTACTGACCCTCAGACGGTGCGGCACGCCCCCCGTACTGACCCTCTGACAGTGCAACACTCCCTCAGCACTGACCCTCTGACAGTGCGGCACTCCCTCAGCACTGACCCTCTGACAGTGCAGCACTCCCTCAGTACTGACCCTCTGACAGTGCAGCACTCCCTCAGTACTGACCCCCTGACAGTGCAGCACTCCCTCAGTACTGACCCTCAGACAGTGCGGCGCAGCCTCAGTACTGACCCTCTGACAGTGCGGCACGCCCTCCGTACTGACCCTCTGACAGTGCGGCACTCCCTCAGTACTGATCCTCTGACAGTGCAACACTCCCTCAGCACTGACCCTCTGACAGTGCGGCACTCCCTCAGTACTGACCCACTAACAGTGCAGCACTCCCTCAGTACTGACCCTCTGACAGTGCAGCAGTCCCTCAGTGCTGAACCTCTGACAGTGCAGTACTCGCTCAGTACTGACCCTCCGACACTGCGGCATTCCCTCAGTCCAGATCCTCCAACAGTTCAGCACTTCCTCAGTCTGACCATCCAATAGTGCAGCGATCCCTGTCCATATACCTTCCAACAGTGCGGCACTCCGTCACTACTGACCCTCTGACAGTGCAGCATCCCCTCAGTACTGACCCTCTGACAGTGCAGCACTCCCTCAGTACTGACCCTCTGACAGTGCGACACTCTCTCAGTACTGACCCTCTGACAGTGCGGCGCTCCCCCAGTACTGACCCTCTGACAGTGCAGCACTCCCTCAGTACTGACCCTCTGACAGTGCGACACTCTCTCAGCACTGACCCTCTGACAGTGCGGCACTCCCTCAGTACAGGCCCTCTGACAGTGCAGCACACCCTCAGTACTGACCCTCTGACAGTGCGGCACTCCCTCAGTACTGATCCTCTGACAGTGCGGCACTCCCTCAGTACTGACCCACTGACAGAGCGGCACTCCCTCAGTACTGACCCTCTGGCAGTGCGGAACTCCCTCAGCACTGACCCTCTGACAGTGCGGCACTCCCTCAGTACTGACCCTCCGACAGAGCGGCACTCCCTCAGTACTGACCCTCTGACAGTGCGGCACTCCCTCAGTACTGACCCTCCGACAGTGCGGCACTCCCTCAGTACTGACCCTCCGACAGTGCGGCACGCCCTCCGTACTGACCCTGTGACAGTGATGCACTCTCTCAGTGAAGGGGATTCCAAATGTTGGGCCACCAATGTTGGAGTGATTGAAATTGGGGATGTCAATGAAACATAGAAGATCGGAGCAGGAGGAGGCCATTTGGCCCTTCGATCCTGCTCCACCATTCATCATGATCATGGCTAATCATCCAACTCAATATTCAAATCCTGCTTTTTCCCCGGAACCTTTGATCGATTCGCCCCAAGTGCTATAGAAACATGGAAGATAGGTTTTGTGACAGTAGTATTTGGAGTCATGGAATCATATCCTGTTCCACCCGCTATGGGAATGGTAGTGGGAGAGAGGCGGACCATGGAAAGGTCCATGGACCATGGGCAGGGATTTTTCAATTTTGGGGCGAATGCGGACGGAAAGTCCCGCCCATAGAATCCCTACAGTGCATAGGGAGGCGATTCGGGACGTCGAATCTGCACCAACCACAATTCAACCCAGGCTCTATCCCCCTAATGCAATGCATTTACCCAGCTCATCCCCCTGACACGAAGGGGCAATTTAACATGGTCAATCAACCTAACATGCACATGTTTGGACCATGGGAGGAAACCGGAGCGCTCGGAGGAAACCCAAGCAGACACGGGGAGAATGTGCAAACTCCGCACAGACAGTGACCCAAAGCCGGAATTGAACCCGGGTCCCTGGAGCTGTGAGGCAGCAGTGCTAACCGCTGTGCCACCGTGCCGCAATGTCAGGGATCTGAAATGGTGGATGTGCCTGGAGCAGGGGAGCGAGGGAAAGGACAATGGATCCAGTCCCAGGCAGGAATTCCGTGCGCTCATACTCACTTTCCACATCCTCATTGTCACGATCGTCCAAGACATCATCCTCAATGTCCATGACGAGGTCAGGCAAGTCATTATCTTCGTCATACTCAAGGGATTCCCTATCCCGGCCTGTCGCTCGCTCATCATCTGCTTCTCTCCGCCCAGCGTGCCTGGGCGAACCTTTAGCTCCCCTCATTCCTCCCCCCTCCTCTCCCTCAACTAATGAGCCACAGACAAATCAGAAAGGTGTGTTCCACTCACTCAGCTCCCCTTACAACTCTCACCTCACTCCCTAATCTTCAGCAACAAGGAACAATTTGAGCTACCGGACCAAGTGGGCAAATGAGGCCCATTTGATTCTGCGATTAGAGTAATCAAGAGAATTTGAGAAGTGCCCAAGGATTGACCTATAGGTTTATCCGCACGTAAGGAACAATAAATTTTGCAATTGTTTTGTAATTGAATTCAACAAAACCACTGCTTTAAATTTGTGTCCGATACTGAGCATTCATTCTTCGAGATTTGAGAATGGACTCAAAATTTAAACTGTGGCTTTGCATGAATTATCAAATCAGGATTAGGAGATATGAGATAAACAAAATTATCTGATAATTAGATGCATTAACAATCGATATTGAGATCAATTAGTGCATGGATTAGTGACTGCATAGGTTAAATAATCATTAGAGCTTTAAATAATAAATGATTGGGGAAATTAAGGCCTGCATCGGTGATATTTAATTGGGATTAATTAATGCTTATATCTTTTAATGATGGACTGTGGCACTCCCTCAGTACCGACCCTTCAGAAACCCAAGTTTAGATGGTTTAATATGCTGTAAAATGATACATTAAAATTTAACAATAGATATAATAGACTGATTAATGTATCTAAAATTGATAAGATTGAGATTATTTCATGCATCAACAGATTAGTGATCGTTTAAGATTAATTAATAATTAGGTATATTGTTGATCAATTACGGAGTTTATTTAATATTCAAATAGATTAGTGATAGAGATTAATTCAAAATTTAATGAATGAATGATTATTGAGATTGTGTAATATTTAAATAGATGATTGGTAATTAAATAGTGACAGGTAATTAAGATTAATTGACACTTAGATATTAATGCTGGGTTAATACTTGAAACAATAGATCATTAAGTGACAATGCGATATATTAATTATAGATGTATTTCATATTTAGACAGATTGGGAAGAATAATTAAGATTAATTAAGCAATTAGATATTAATGCTGGATTATTTAATAATTTAAACAATTAGTGCGAATTTGATATATTATAAATATATTTAATGTTTAGACAGATTGGGAAGGATAATTAAAATGAACTGATAATTGGATATATTAATGATAGGATTACTAAATATTTGAACAGATGAGTGATAATTAATTGATAATTAGATTTATTCAACATTTAAACAGATTACTGATAGAAAATGAAGATTAATTGATTAAATATATTTAAACAGATTGGTGAGAGAAAATTAATTCCAATTGATAACAGGATATATTGACAGATTAACTGAATATTTAAACAGATTAGTGATAAGATTAATTGATAATTAGATCCATTAATGATAGATGTATTAAATATTTAAACAGATTAGTGATAGAAACTGAAGATTATTTGATGGTAAAACATATTAATGGTGGATTAAATATTTAAACAAGTGGTGGAAAATTAATTCCAATTGATATATTTATAGATTAAGTATTTAAGCAGATTAAGGATAAGATTAATGGCTAATTTGATGTATTAATAATAGATTTAAACATTTAAATAGCTTCCTGGTGGATAATTAATTCCAATTGAAAACTAGATATTAATAATTTATTATTTACACAAATTAGTGATAGATAATTAAGAATACTTGTAAATAGATATATTAATGATGGATTTATTAAATATTTAGACAGATTAGTGATAAAGATTATTTGATAATTAAATATACTTATGATATATTTATTTAAAATACAGGTTAGGGATATATAATTAAGATTTTAATTTAATTGTGATGATAATCTATTATTCTCTGGGATAAGGTGTGGATATTGATGATTAAGCAGGTTTCTTTGTCCACAGGCCCTGTTTGAAGCCTCGGCCTCACGTAGTCTCTAGCGGCCGCCCTCAGCAACGCCGGTGACGGGCCCGGGGCTGCGGAATGGGGACGGGGGAGGATCAGCTCTTCCAGCAGGCAGCGGTGGCCATTTTGGGAAGGGAAGAGGAGGGCGGCTGAGCCCCGGAAATGATCCCCGGGAGGTCACCGCTGGAAAGGGAGAGAGAGAGACACACACACAATGGGGATCACGTGATAGAGTGTCCAGCTAGACCCAATGGAGGGAAATAGAGAATAAATCATTATTATCCTTCTTGATCACCTTGGCCACCTTTGTTGCCACTTTTAGTGAACTGTGGACCTGCATGCCCAGATCCTTCTGTATGTTAATGTTCCTAAGGGTTCTGCCATTTACAGTATAATTCACACCTAAATTTGATGTATCACCTGTTATTTGTCCGGATTGAACTCTATCTGCTATTTCTGTGCCCAAGCCTCCAATCTGTATCCTGTTGTATCCTCTGACAATCCCCGGCACCATAAACATCTCCACCAAAATCTGTGTCATCCGCAATCTCTCTAATCAGACAGTCCTGGGAGTGTTTGATGGGGGGACAGTGTAGAGGGAGCTTTACTCTGTATCTAACCCCGTGCTATATCTGTCCTGGGAGTGTTTGATGGGGGACAGTGTAGAGGGAGCTTTACTCTGTATCTAACCCCGTGCTGTACCTGTCCTGGGAGTGTTTGATGGGGGACAGTGTAGAGGGAGCTTTACTCTGTATCTAACCCCGTGCTGTACCTGTCCTGGGAGTGTTTGATGGGGACAGTGTAGAGGGAGCTTTACTCCGCGTCTAACCCCGTGCTGTACCTGTCCTGGGAGTGTTTGATGGGGGACAGTGTAGAGGGAGCTTTACTCCGCGTCTAACCCCGTGCTGTACCTGTCCTGGGAGTATTTGATGGGGACAGTGTAGAGGGAGCTTTACTCTGCCTCTAACCCCATGCTGTACCTGTCCTGGGAGTGTTTGATGGGGGACAGTGTAGAGGGAGCTTTACTCTGCGTCTAACCCCGTGCTGTAGCTGTCCTGAGAGTGTTTGATGGGGGACAGTGTAGAGGGAGCTTTACTCTGTACCTAACCCTGTGCTGTATCTGTCGTGGGAGTGTTTGATGGGGGACAGTGTCGAGGGAGCTTTATTCTCTGTCTAACCCCGTGCTGTACCTGTCCTGGGAGTGTTTGATGGGGGACAGTGTAGAGGGAGCTTTACTTTGTATCTAACCCCATGTTGTACCTGTCCTGGGAGTGTTTGATGGGGACAGTGTAGAGGAAGCTTCACTCTGTATCAAACCCATGCTATACCTGTCCTGGGAGTGTTTCAAGGTTTATGGTGCAAAGGGTGATTTAATCTGTCTCTACACTGGGATCTAAATCATAGAATCCCTACAGTGCAGAAGGAGGCCATTCGGCCCATCGAGTCTGCACTGACCACAATCCCACACAGGCCCTATTCCCGTAATTCCACATATTTACCCTTCTAATCCCCTGTCAGCAGGGTCAATTTAGCATGGCCAATCCACCTAACCCGCACATCTTTGGACTGTGGGCGGAAACCGGAGCACCCGGAGGAAACCCACGCAGACACGGGGAGAATGTGCAGACTCCACACAGACAGTGACCCGAGGCTGGAATTGAATCTGGGTTTCTTGCGCTGTGAGGCAGCAGGGCTAACCACTGAGCCATCGTGTCGCTCCATAACATAAATGTTAACCAAATATCCCCCCTTCTAGAACAGTCTAGGACAATAGGTCATAGTTGAAGAGTAAGAGGGGGAAGGTTCAAGACAGAGATAAGGAGCAGCTACTTCTCACAGAGGGTTGTGAATCTATGGAAGTCACTACCCCAGAATGCCGTGGATGCAGAATCAATCAATGGATTCCTGAAAGAGATAGATAACGATTTGATTAAAGCTGGATAAAGGGTCATGAGGAAAGACAGGGAAGTGGAGTTAGGATGAGATGGAGATCAGCCATGATCATATAGAATGGCGGAACAGGCTCGAAGGGCTGAAATGTCGATGCTCACTCCTAATTCCTATATTCCTATTGTAAAGGGGAAAATACAAGGGAGCACACTTTAAAATGGCTGCCGGGCACATAAAGGGTTAACTGGGAAAGCCAAAAGAGCAGACACAGGCTCCTGCTGTTCAGAAAAACCTAACAGACAAGCCATTTCCAAATCACAGACAGTGACTCATAGCAAACAAACACCTCAGGAAGCCAAAGCCAAGGGTCAAGACATCTTTTAAGATAAGGAAACCCCAAAACAAAGAGCTTAGATTAATGTTAAAGGAAGGTGGGAAATATGAATGCGAGGGAACCGATTAGCACCTGAATGAGACGAAACTAGCCATTGATAGATACAGACATAAGGAGATGTACCCATTCATAAAATGCTAAATGTCTATACCTGTTTGTACTTTTGTAAACATGAGGAAATGTACCCATTCATAAAATGTTAAATACTTGTACTCACTTAAACAATGTGATAATGTTCGAATCACCGGTTTACCCATTGTGTAAAGGGTATAAAAATGAACCGCTCCCGACATACTATTGAGAGAAGGTTTGCTACAGACCATATGCCTTGTCTCCACGGAGCTCCGTTTAATAAATCGTATTTTCTGAATCTCGAAGTCTGACTACTAGTGGATTTTTCCCACAACACTATGTTGGATCAAACTCAGGTTTCTGCACATCTAAATCAAGCCAGGCAACGTCTTAGGCTGAGTGTGTGAATGACCTATGCTAAAGGCAAACTCGAATGCTTATCAGATTAACTTAATTCCCTCTCTGTTCGCCATTTGTGGGATACTTTTAATGAAGGAACACCCATGGCACCCACTGTTTTTACTGTAATATTACATGCTGTTTTTACAGTACAGCGGCACGGTGGCACAGTGGTCAGCACTGCTGCCTCACAGCGCCAGGGACCCGGGTTCAATTCCAGCCTCGGGCACTGTCTGTGTGGAATTTGTACGTTCTCCCCCGTGTCTGCGTGGGTTTCCTCCGGATGCTCCGGTTTCCTCCCACACTCCAAAGATGCGCAGGTTAGGTTGATTGGCCGTGCTAAATTGCCCCTTACTTTCACAGGGATGAACATGGCAAATGAGGGTTGCAGGAATAGGGCCTGGGTGGGATTGTGGTCGGACCAGACTCGATGGGTCGTAAGGCCTCCTTCTGCATTGTAGGGTTTCTATAAGTATTACTTTGTATCCTTTTGTTGTCATTCTTTTACTTGTTTTGTGCAGGACACTAAGTTTATTGTGAAGTGCGCAATACAGATAGAGATGGGATTGCTGCCGAATCTAAGGATGGAATGTCTGAAGAGTAAAGAGTTAATATATTCGCCAGTTTAATGCGCACAGTGGTTAGCACTGCTGCTTCACAGAGCCAGGGACCCGGGTTCAATTCGTGGCTCAGGTCACAGTCTGTGCGGAGTCTGCACGTTCTCCCCGTGTCTGTGTGGGTTTCGACCGGGTGCTCTGGTTTCCTCCCACAGTCCGAAAGACGTGCTGGTTAGGTGCTAAATTCTCCCTCAGTGTAACCCGAACAGGCGCCAGAGTGTGGCGAGAAGGGGATTTTAACAGTGACTTCATTGCAGTATTAATGTAAGCCTACTTGTGACGAATAAATAAACTTCACTGTTACTTTTAACGCAGGACTATCCTTGCAGTGGATAGCTAAAGGATGCAGCTGTGTGTTGTCCGCATTTGGCACCATATGAATAATACCATACTATCATCACAAGCTGAGCTTCCACTATTAGTGTAAATACCGAGTCTCACGTACAGTTGTCTGTGCCATACAAGGACAGGAATGGTTGTTGGACGTTCCGGGGTATAGATGTTTCACTAAGTGTAGGGAAGCTGGTAAAAGAGGTGGAGGAGTGGCATTGTTAATCAAGGATAGTTTAACGGCTGCGGAAAGGCACTTCGTGGGGGATCTGCACACTGAGGTAATATGGGCTGAAGTTAGAAATAGGAAAGGAGCGGTCACGTTGCTAGGAGTTTACTATAGGCCCCCAAATAGTAATAGAGATGTGGAGGAAGAAATTGCTAAGCAGATTATGGATATGTGTGGGGGTCACAGGGTAGTTGTCATGGGGGACTTTAACTTTCCAAATATTGATTGGAACCTTTGTAGGTCAAATAGTTTGGATGGGGCAGTTTTTGTGCAGTGTGCGCGGGAGGGTTTCCTGACACAATATGTGGATGGGCCGACTAGAGGTGAGGCCACATTGGATTTGGTACTGGGAAATGAACCGGGCCAAGTGTTAGATTTGGTTGTGGGAGAGCAATTTGGAGATAGTGACCACAATTCGGTGTCTTGTGTTATTGCAATGGAGAGGGATAGGGCCGTACGGCAGGGCAAGGTTTACAATTGGGGGAGGGGTAATTATGATGCGATTAGGCAAGAATTAGGGGGCATAAGTTGGGAACAGAAACTGTCAGAGAAAGGAACTAATGAAAAGTGGAATTTTTTCAAGGAACAAATACTGGATGTCCTTGATAGGTATGTTCCTGTCAGGCAGGGAGGAAATGGCCGAGTGAGGGAACCATGGTTCACAAAAGAGGTGGAATGTCTTGTGAAAAGGAAGAGGGAAGCTTATGTAGGGATGAGGAAACAAGGTTCAGATGGCTCGATTGAGGGTTACAAGTTAGCAAGGAATGAGCTGAAAAAGGGGCTTAGAAGAACTAGGAGGGGACATGAGAAGTCCTTGGCGGGTCGGATCAAGGAAAACCCCAAGGCTTTTTACTCTTATGTGAGGAATAAAAGAATGACCAGGGTGAGGTTAGGGCCAGTCAAGGACAGTAGTGGGAACTTGTGTATGGAGTCAGTAGAGATAGGCGAGGTGATGAATGAATACTTTTCTTCAGTGTTCACCAAGGAGAGGGGCCATGTTTTTGAGGAAGAGAAGGTGTTACAGGCTAATAGGCTGGAGGAAATAGATGTTCGGAGGGAGGATGTCTTGGCAGTTTTGAATAAACTGAAGGTCGATAAGTCTCCTGGGCCTGATGACATGTATCCTAGGATTCTTTGGGAGGCAAGGGATGAGATTGCAGAGCCTTTGGCGTTGATCTTTGGGTCCTCGCTGTCCACGGGGATGGTGCCAGAGGACTGGAGGATGGCGAATGTTGTTCCTCTGTTTAAGAAAGGGAATAGAAATGACCCTGGTAATTATAGACCGGTTAGTCTTACTTCGGTGGTTGGTAAATTGATGGAAAGAGTCCTTAGGGATGGGATTTACGACCATTTAGAAAGATGCGGATTAATCCGAGATAGTCAGCACGGATTCGTGAAGGGCAAGTCGTGCCTCACAAATTTGATAGAATTTTTTGAGGAGGTAACTAAGTGTGTTGATGAAGGTAGGGCAGTTGATGTCATATACATGGATTTTAGTAAGGCGTTTGATAAGGTCCCCCATGGTCGGCTTATGATGAAAGTGAGGAGGTGTGGGATAGAGGGAAAGTTGGCCGATTGGATAGGCAACTGGCTGTCTGACCGAAGACAGAGGGTGGTGGTCGATGGAAAATTTTCGGATTGGAGGCAGGTTGCTAGCGGTGTGCCGCAGGGATCAGTGCTTGGTCCTCTGCTCTTTGTGATTTTTATTAATGACTTAGAGGAGGGGGCTGAAGGGTGGATCAGTAAATTTGCTGATGACACCAAGATTGGTGGAGTAGTGGATGAGGTGGAGGGCTGTTGTAGGCTGCAAAGAGACATAGATAGGATGCAAAGCTGGGCTGAAAAATGGCAAATGGAGTTTAACCCTGATAAATGTGAGGTGATTCATTTTGGTAGGACAAATTTAAATGTGGATTACAGGGTCAAAGGTAGGGTTCTGAAGACTGTGGAGGAACAGAGAGATCTTGGGGTCCATATCCACAGATCTCTAAAGGTTGCCAGTCAAGTGGATAGAGCTGTGAAGAAGGCCTATAGTGTGTTAGCTTTTATTAACAGGGGGTTGGAGTTTAAGAGCCGTGGGGTTATGCTGCAACTGTACAGGACCTTGGTGAGACCACATTTGGAATATTGTGTGCAGTTCTGGTCACCTCACTAAAGGAAGGATGTGGAAGCGCTGGAAGGAGTGCAGAGGAGATTTACCAGGATGCTGCCTGGTTTGGAGGATAGGTCATATGAGGAAAGGTTGAGGGAGCTGGGGCTGTTCTCTCTGGAGCGGAGGAGGCTGAGGGGAGACTTAATAGAGGTGTATAAAATGATGAAGGGGATAGATAGAGTGAACGTTCAAAGACTATTTCCTCGGGTGGATGGAGCTATTACAAGGGGGCATAACTATAGGGTTCGTGGTGGGAGATACAGGACGGATATCAGAGGTAGGTTCTTTACGCAGAGAGTGGTTGGGGTGTGGAATGGACTGCCTGCAGTGATAGTGGAGTCAGACACTTTAGAAACATTTAAGCGGTTATTGGATAGGCACATGGAGCACACCAGGATGATAGGGAGTGGGATAGCTTGATCTTGGTTTCAGATAAAGCTCGGCACAACATCGTGGGCCGAAGGGCCTGTTCTGTGCTGTACTGTTCTATGTTCTATGTTCTATGTTCTATACTACACGGGATGTTCTTCGATTCGAGTACACTGGACTTCACCGAGTACCGACATCGGGACGAGGACTTTTCAAGATGCTGAGAAGCCGGTGTTACCGGGCTCCCCGACAGGCAGAAGGCAGAGAAACACGTTGTTTTCGTTTCTCTAGTATTATTTACTATTTTTCAATAAAACATGATCCGACTTAGACGTTAGTATTCCAGTCTGTCTTATATTCAACATTCTCCTGGACCATTAAAAGAACAGAACATAACAAGTTACTCTCTCAGTCTTTCTATAATTTATTAATTGTGTTCCTCTATCGCGCTCTCTCTATCTCTGTGGAATTAATAGCTTTCCTCCCCTTTTTACACACTGGGGTTGCTCTCTCTCTCTCTGTGTAATTTAGTATTTACATTCCTCTATTTACACACTGGGGTTGCTCTCTCTCTCTCTCTCTCTGTGTAATTTAGTATTTACATTCCTCTATTTACACACTGGGGTTGCTCTCTCTCTCTCTCTCTGTGTAATTTAGTATTTACATTCCTCTATTTACACACTGGGGTTGCTCTCTCTCTCTCTGTGTAATTTAGTATTTACATTCCTCTATTTACACACTGGGGTTGCTCTCTCTCTCTCTCTCTCTGTGTAATTTAGGATTTACATTCCTCTATTTACACACTGGGGTTGCTCTCTCTCTCTCTCTGTGTAATTTAGTATTTACATTCCTCTATTTACACACTGGGGTTGCTCTCTCTCTCTCTCTGTGTAATTTAGTATTTACATTCCTCTATTTACACACTGGGGTTGCTCTCTCTCTCTCTCTCTGTGTAATTTAGTATTTACATTCCTCTATTTACACACTGGGGTTGCTCTCTCTCTCTCTCTGTGTAATTTAGTATTTACGTTCCTCTATTTACACACTGGGGTTGCTCTCTCTCTCTCTCTCTCTCGGTGTAATTTAGTATTTACATTCCTCTATTTACACACTGGGGTTGCTCTCTCTCTCTCTCTGTGTAATTTAGTATTTACATTCCTCTATTTACACACTGGGGTTGCTCTCTCTCTCTCTCTGTGTAATTTAGTATTTACATTCCTCTATTTACACACTGGGGTTGGTCTCTCTCTCTCTCTGTGTAATTTAGTATTTACATTCCTCTATTTACACACTGGGGTTGCTCTCTCTCTCTCTGTGTAATTTAGTATTTACATTCCTCTATTTACACACTGGGGTTGCTCTCTCTCTCTCTCTGTGTAATTTAGTATTTACATTCCTCTATTTACACACTGGGGTTGCTCTCTCTCTCTCTCTGTGTAATTTAGTATTTACATTCCTCTATTTACACACTGGGGTTGCTCTCTATCTCTCTCTCTGTGTAATTTAGTATTTACATTCCTCTATTTACACACTGGGGTTGCTCTCTCTCTCTCTCTGTGTAATTTAGTATTTACATTCCTCTATTTACACACTGGGGTTGCTCTCTCTCTCTCTGTGTAATTTAGTATTTACATTCCTCTATTTACACACTGGGGTTGCTCTCTCTCTCTCTCTCTGTGTAATTTAGTATTTACATTCCTCTATTTACACACTGGGGTTGCTCTCTCTCTCTCTCTGTGTAATTTAGTATTTACATTCCTCTATTTACACACTGGGGTTGCTCTCTCTCTCTCTCTCTGTGTAATTTAGTATTTACATTCCTCTATTTACACACTGGGGTTGCTCTCTCTCTCTCTCTGTGTAATTTAGTATTTACATTCCTCTATTTACACACTGGGGTTGCTCTCTCTCTCTCTGTGTGTAATTTAGTATTTACATTCCTCTATTTACACACTGGGGTTGCTCTCTCTCTCTGTGTGTAATTTAGTATTTACATTCCGCTATTTACACACTGGGGTTGCTCTCTCTCTCTGTGTAATTTAGTATTTACATTCCTCTATTTACACACTGGGGTTGCTCTCTCTCTCTCTCTGTGTAATTTAGTATTTACATTCCTCTATTTACACACTGGGGTTGCTCTCTCTCTCTCTGTGTAATTTAGTATTTACATTCCTCTATTAACACACTGGGGTTGCTCTCTCTCTCTCTGTGTAATTTAGTATTTACATTCCTCTATTTACACACTGGGGTTGCTCTCTCTCTCTCTGTGTAATTTAGTATTTACATTCCTCTATTAACACACTGGGGTTGCTCTCTCTCTCTCTGTGTAATTTAGTATTTACATTCCTCTATTAACACACTGGGGTTGCTCTCTCTCTCTCTCTCTGTGTAATTTAGTATTTACATTCCTCTATTTACACACTGGGGTTGCTCTCTCTCTCTCTCTCTGTGTAATTTAGTATTTACATTCCTCTATTTACACACTCGGGTTGTTCTCTCTCTCTCTCTCTGTGTAATTTAGTATTGATGTGGAGATGCCGGCGTTGGACTGGGGTAAACACAGTAAGAAGTTTAACAACACCAGGTTAAAGTCCAACAGGTTTATTTGGTAGCAAAAGCCACACAAGCTTTCGAGGCTCTGAGCCCCTTCTTCAGGTGAGTGGGAATTCTGTTCACAAACAGAACTTATAAGACACAGACTCAATTTACATGAATAATGGTTGGAATGCGAATACTTACAACTAATCCAGTCTTTAAGAAACAAAACAATGGGAGTGGAGAGAGCATCAAGACAGGCTAAAAAGATGTGTATTGTCTCCAGACAAGACAGCCAGTGAAACTCTGCAGGTCCACGCAACTGTGGGAGTTACAAATAGTGTGACATAAATTCTGATTCTAGGATCGCATGATAAAGACTCAGGAGGAAAAAAGCAGAAATATTTATGTGAAATAGTGTGACATAAACCCAATATCCCGGTTGAGGCCGTCCTTGTGTGTGCGGAACCTGGCTATCAGTTTCTGCTCCGCGACTCTGCGCTGTCGTGTGTCGCGAAGGCCGCCTTGGAGAACGCTTACCCGAATATCAGAGGCCGAATGCCCGTGACCGCTGAAGTGCTCCCCAACAGGAAGAGAACAGTCTTGCCTGGTTATTGTCGAGCGGTGTTCATTCATCCGTTGTCGCAGCGTCTGCATAGTTTCCCCAATGTACCATGCCTCGGGACATCCTTTCTTGCAGCGTATCAGGTAGACAACGTTGGCCGAGTTGCAAGAGTATGTACCGTGTACCTGGTGGATGGTGTTCTCACGTGAGATGATGGCATCTGTGTCGATGATCCGGCACGTCTTGCAGAGGTTGCTGTGGCAGGGTTGTGTGGTGTCTTGGTCACTGTTCTCCTGAAGGCTGGGTAGTTTGCTGCGGACAATGGTCTGTTTGAGGTTGTGCGGTTGTTTGAAGGCAAGAAGTGGGGGTGTGGGGATGGCCTTGGCGAGATGTTCGTCTTCATCAATGACATGTTGAAGGCTCCGGAGGAGATGCCGTAGCTTCTCCGCTCCGGGGAAGTACTGGACAACGAAGGGTACTCTGTCCACTGTGTCCCGTGTTTGTCTTCTGAGGAGGTCGGTGCGGTTTTTCGCTGTGGCGCGTTGGAACTGTTGATCAATGAGTCTAGCGCCATATCCTGTTCTTATGAGGGCATCTTTCAGCGTCTGCAGGTGTCTGTTGCGATCCTCCTCATCCGAGCAGATCCTGTGTATACGGAGGGCTTGTCCGTAGGGGATGGCTTCTTTAACGTGTTTAGGGTGGAAGCTGGAGAAGTGGAGCATCGTGAGGTTATCCGTGGGCTTGCGGTACAGTGAGGTGCTGAGGTGACCGTCCTTAATGGAGATGCGCGTGTCCAAGAATGCAACCGATTCCGGAGAGTAGTCTATGGTGAGCCTGATGGTGGGATGGAACTTGTTGATGTCATCATAGAGTTGTTTCAGTGATTGTTCACCATGAGTCCAAAGGAAGAAAATGTCATCGATGTATCTAGTGTATAGCATCGGTTGAAGGTCCCGTGCGGTGAAGAAGTCTTGTTCGAACCTGTGCATGAAGATGTTGGCATATTGAGGTGCAAATTTGGTCCCCATGGCTGTTCCGTGTGTCTGGATGAAGAACTGGTTGTTGAAGGTGAAGATATTGTGGTCCAGGATGAAGCGGATGAGATGTAAAATTGCATCTGGAAACTGGCAGTTGTTGGCGCTGAGCACTGAGGCCGTTGCAGCAATGCCATCGTCATGGGGGATGCTGGTGTAGAGTGCTGAGACATCCATTGTGACGAGGAGCGCTCCTGGTTCAACTGCTCCATGTGTGCCGAGTTTCTGTAGGAAGTCCGTCGTGTCGCGACAAAAGCTGGGGGTTCTTTGTACAATGGGTTTCAGGATGCCCTCGACATAGCCGGAGAGGTTCTCGCACTGTGTCCCGTGTTTGTCTTCTGAGGAGGTCGGTGCGGTTTTTCGCTGTGGCGCGTTGGAACTGTTGATCAATGAGTCTAGCGCCATATCCTGTTCTTATGAGGGCATCTTTCAGCGTCTGGAGGTGTCTGTTGCGATCCTCCTCATCCGAGCAGATCCTGTGTATACGGAGGGCTTGTCCGTAGGGCCTCCCGAAGATACACAAGGCAAACACACCCGGCCGTCCCATCGTATCGGGCAATGGGACCCTGTGCGAGAACCTCTCCGGCTATGTCGAGGGCATCCTGAAACCCATTGTACAAAGAACCCCCAGCTTTTGTCGCGACACGACGGACTTCCTACAGAAACTCGGCACACATGGAGCAGTTGAACCAGGAGCGCTCCTCGTCACAATGGATGTCTCAGCACTCTACACCAGCATCCCCCATGACGATGGCATTGCTGCAACGGCCTCAGTGCTCAGCGCCAACAACTGCCAGTTTCCAGATGCAATTTTACATCTCATCCGCTTCATCCTGGACCACAATATCTTCACCTTCAACAACCAGTTCTTCATCCAGACACACGGAACAGCCATGGGGACCAAATTTGCACCTCAATATGCCAACATCTTCATGCACAGGTTCGAACAAGACTTCTTCACCGCACGGGACCTTCAACCGATGCTATACACTAGATACATCGATGACATTTTCTTCCTTTGGACTCATGGTGAACAATCACTGAAACAACTCTATGATGACATCAACAAGTTCCATCCCACCATCAGGCTCACCATAGACTACTCTCCGGAATCGGTTGCATTCTTGGACACGCGCATCTCCATTAAGGACGGTCACCTCAGCACCTCACTGTACCGCAAGCCCACGGATAACCTCACGATGCTCCACTTCTCCAGCTTCCACCCTAAACACGTTAAAGAAGCCATCCCCTACGGACAAGCCCTCCGTATACACAGGATCTGCTCGGATGAGGAGGATCGCAACAGACACCTGCAGACGCTGAAAGATGCCCTCATAAGAACAGGATATGGCGCTAGACTCATTGATCAACAGTTCCAACGCGCCACAGCGAAAAACCGCACCGACCTCCTCAGAAGACAAACACGGGACACAGTGGACAGAGTACCCTTCGTTGTCCAGTACTTCCCCGGAGCGGAGAAGCTACGGCATCTCCTCCGGAGCCTTCAACATGTCATTGATGAAGACGAACATCTCGCCAAGGCCATCCCCACACCCCCACTTCTTGCCTTCAAACAACCGCACAACCTCAAACAGACCATTGTCCGCAGCAAACTACCCAGCCTTCAGGAGAACAGTGACCAAGACACCACACAACCCTGCCACAGCAACCTCTGCAAGACGTGCCGGATCATCGACACAGATGCCATCATCTCACGTGAGAACACCATCCACCAGGTACACGGTACATACTCTTGCAACTCGGCCAACGTTGTCTACCTGATACGCTGCAAGAAAGGATGTCCCGAGGCATGGTACATTGGGGAAACTATGCAGACGCTGCGACAACGGATGAATGAACACCGCTCGACAATAACCAGGCAAGACTGTTCTCTTCCTGTTGGGGAGCACTTCAGCGGTCACGGGCATTCGGCCTCTGATATTCGGGTAAGCGTTCTCCAAGGCGGCCTTCGCAACACACGACAGCGCAGAGTCGCGGAGCAGAAACTGATAGCCAGGTTCCGCACACACAAGGACGGCCTCAACCGGGATATTGGGTTTATGTCACACTATTTCACATAAATATTTCTGCTTTTTTCCTCCTGAGTCTTTATCATGCGATCCTAGAATCAGAATTTATGTCACACTATTTGTAACTCCCACAGTTGCGTGGACCTGCAGAGTTTCACTGGCTGTCTTGTCTGGAGACAATACACATCTTTTTAGCCTGTCTTGATGCTCTCTCCACTCCCATTGTTTTGTTTCTTAAAGACTGGATTAGTTGTAAGTATTCGCATTCCAACCATTATTCATGTAAATTGAGTCTGTGTCTTATAAGTTCTGTTTGTGAACAGAATTCCCACTCACCTGAAGAAGGGGCTCAGAGCCTCGAAAGCTTGTGTGGCTTTTGCTACCAAATAAACCTGTTGGACTTTAACCTGGTGTTGTTAAACTTCTTACTGTAATTTAGTATTTACATTCCTCTATTTACACACTGGGGTTGCTCTCTCTCTCTCTGTGTAATTTAGTATTTACATTCCTCTATTTACACACTGGGGTTGCTCTCTCTCTCTCTCTCTCTCTGTGTAATTTAGTATTTACATTCCTCTATTTACACACTGGGGTTGCTCTCTCTCTCTCTCTCTCTCTCTGTGTAATTTAGTATTTACATTCCTCTATTTACACACTGGGGTTGCTCTCTCTCTCTCTCTGTGTAATTTAGTATTTACAGTCCTCTATTTACACACTGGGGTTGTTCTCTCTCTCTCTCTCTGTGTAATTTAGTATTTACATTCCTCTATTTACACACTGGGGTTGCTCTCTCTCTCTCTCTGTGTAATTTAGTATTTACATTCCTCTATTTACACACTGGGGTTGCTCTCTCTCTCTCTCTCTGTGTAATTTAGTATTTACATTCCTCTATATACACACTGGGGTTGCTCTCTCTCTCTCTCTGTGTAATTTAGTATTTACATTCCTCTATATACACACTGGGGTTGCTCTCTCTCTCTCTGTGTGTAATTTAGTATTTACATTCCTCTATTTACACACTGGGGTTGCTCTCTCTCTCTCTCTGTGTAATTTAGTATTTACATTCCTCTATATACACACTGGGGTTGCTCTCTCTCTCTCTCTGTGTAATTTAGTATTTACATTCCTCTATTTACACACTGGGGTTGCTCTCTCTCTCTGTGTAATTTAGTATTTACATTCCTCTATTTACACACTGGGGTTGCTCTCTCTCTCTCTCTCTGTGTAATTTAGTATTTACATTCCTCTATTTATACACTGGGGTTGCTCTCTCTCTCTCTCTCTCTGTGTAATTTAGTATTTACATTCCTCTATTTACACACTGGGGTTGCTCTCTCTCTCTCTCTCTGTGTAATTTAGTATTTACATTCCTCTATTTACACACTGGGGTTGCTCTCTCTCTCTCTCGGTGTAATTTAGTATTTACATTCCTCTATTTACACACTGGGGTTGCTCTCTCTCTCTCTCTCTGTGTAATTTAGTATTTACATTCCTCTATTTACACACTGGGGTTGCTCTCTCTCTCTCTGTGTAATTTAGTATTTACATTCCTCTATTTACACACTGGGGTTGCTCTCTCTCTCTCTGTGTAATTTAGTATTTACATTCCTCTATTTACACACTGGGGTTGCTCTCTCTCTCTCTCTCTGTGTAATTTAGTATTTACATTCCTCTATTTACACACTGGGGTTGCTCTCTCTCTCTCTCTCTGTGTAATTTAGTATTTACATTCCTCTATTTACACACTGGGGTTGCTCTCTCTCTCTCTGTGTAATTTAGTATTTATATTCCTCTATTTACACACTGGGGTTGCTCTCTCTCTCTCGGTGTAATTTAGTATTTACATTCCTCTATTTACACACTGGGGTTGCTCTCTCTCTCTCTGTGTAATTTAGTATTTACATTACTCTATTTACACACTGGGGTTGCTCTCTCTCTCTCTCTCTGTGTAATTTAGTATTTACATTCCTCTATTTACACACTGGGGTTGCTCTCTCTCTCTCTCTGTGTAATTTAGTATTTACATTCCTCTATTTACACACTGGGGTTGCTCTCTCTCTCTCTCTGTGTAATTTAGTATTTACATTCCTCTATTTACACACTGGGGTTGCTCTCTCTCTCTCTCTCGGTGTAATTTAGTATTTACATTCCTTTATTTACACACTGGGGTTGCTCTCTCTCTCTCTGTGTAATTTAGTATTTACATTCCTCTATTTACACACTGGGGTTGCTCTCTCTCTCTCTCTCTGTGTAATTTAGTATTTACATTCCTCTATTTACACACTGGGGTTGCTCTCTCTCTCTCTCTCTGTGTAATTTAGTATATACATTCCTCTATTTACACACTGGGGTTGCTCTCTCTCTCTCTCGGTGTAATTTAGTATTTACATTCCTTTATTTACACACTGGGGTTGCTCTCTCTCTCTCTGTGTAATTTAGTATTTACATTCCTCTATTTACACACTGGGGTTGCTCTCTCTCTCTCTCTCTCGGTGTAATTTAGTATTTACATTCCTCTATTTACACACTGGGGATGCTCTCTCTCTCTGTGTAATTTAGTATTTACATTCCTCTATTTACACACTGGTGTTGCTCTCTCTCTCTCTGTGTAATTTAGTATTTACATTCCTCTATTTACACACTGGGGTTGCTCTCTCTCTCTCTCTCTGTGTAATTTAGTATTTACATTCCTCTATTTACACACTGGGGTTGCTCTCTCTCTCTCTCTGTGTAATTTAGTATTTACATTCCTCTATTTACACACTGGGGTTGCTCTCTCTCTCTGTGTAATTTAGTATTTACATTACTCTATTTACACACTGGGGTTGCTCTCCCTCTCTCTCTCTGTGTAATTTAGTATTTACATTCCTCTATTTACACACTGGGGTTGCTCTCTCTCTCTGTGTAATTTAGTATATACATTCCTCTATTTACACACTGGGGTTGCTCTCTCTCTCTGTGTAATTTAGTATTTACATTCCTCTATTTACACACTGGGGTTGCTCTCCCTCTCTCTCTCTGTGTAATTTAGTATTTACATTCCTCTATTTACACACTGGGGTTGCTCTCTCTCTCTCTGTGTGTGTAATTTAGTATTTACATTCCGCTATTTACACACTGGGGTTGCTCTCTCTCTCTCTCTCTGTGTAATTTAGTATTTAAATTCCTCTATTTACACACTGGGGTTGCTCTCTCTCTCTCTCTGTGTAATTTAGTATTTACATTCCGCTATTTACACACTGGGGTTGCTCTCTCTCTCTCTCTGCGTAATTTAGTATTTACATTCCTCTATTTACACACTGGGGTTGCTCTCTCTCTCTCTCTCTGTGTGTGATTTAGTATTTACATTCCTCTATTTACACACTGGGGTTGCTCTCTCTCTCTCTGTGTGTAATTTAGTATTTACATTCCTCTATTTACACACTGGGGTTGCTCTCTCTCTCTCTCTCTCTGTGTAATTTAGTATTTACATTCCTCTATTTACACACTGGGGTTGCTCTCTCTCTCTCTCTGTGTAATTTAGTATTTACATTCCTCTATTTACACACTGGGGTTGCTCTCTCTCTCTCTCTGTGTAATTTAGTATTTACATTCCTCTATTTACACACTGGGGTTGCTCGCTCTCTCTCTCTCTGTGTAATTTAGTATTTACATTCCTCTATTTACACACTGGGGTTGCTCTCTCTCTCTGTGTGTAATTTAGTATTTACATTCCTCTATTTACACACTGGGGTTGCTCTCTCTCTCTCTCTCTCTGTGTAATTTAGTATTTACATTCCTCTATTTACACACTGGGGTTGCTCTCTCTCTCTCTCTCTGTGTAATTTAGTATTTACATTCCTCTATTTACACACTGGGGTTGCTCTCTCTCTCTCTGTGTAATTTAGTATTTACATTCCTCTATTTACACACTGGGGTTGCTCTCTCTCTCTCTCTGTGTAATTTAGTATTTACATTCCTCTATTTACACACTGGGGTTGCTCTCTCTCTCTCTCTCTGTGTAATTTAGTATTTACATTCCTCTATTTACACACTGGGGTTGCTCTCTCTCTCTCTCGGTGTAATTTAGTATTTACATTCCTCTATTTACACACTGGGGTTGCTCTCTCTCTCTCTCTCTGTGTAATTTAGTATTTACATTCCTCTATTTACACACTGGGGTTGCTCTCTCTCTCTCTGTGTAATTTAGTATTTACATTCCTCTATTTACACACTGGGGTTGCTCTCTCTCTCTCTCTCTTTGTAATTTAGTATTTACATTCCTCTATTTACACACTGGGGTTGCTCTCTCTCTCTCTCTCTGTGTAATTTAGTATTTACATTCCTCTATTTACACACTGGGGTTGCTCTCTCTCTCTCTCTCTGTGTAATTTAGTATTTACATTCCTCTATTTACAGACTGGGGTTGCTCTCTCTCTCTCGGTGTAATTTAGTATTTACATTCCTCTATTTACACACTGGTGTTGCTCTCTCTCTCTCTCTCTGTGTAATTTAGTATTTACATTCCTCTATTTACACACTGGGGTTGCTCTCTCTCTCTCTCTCTGTGTAATTTAGTATTTACATTCCTCTATTTACACACTGGGGTTGCTCTCTCTCTCTCTGTGTGTAATTTAGTATTTACATTACTCTATTTACACACTGGGGTTGCTCTCTCTCTCTCTCGGTGTAATTTAGTATTTACATTCCTCTATTTACACACTGGGGTTGCTCTCTCTCTCTCTCTCTGTGTAATTTAGTATTTACATTCCTCTATTTACACACTGGGGTTGCTCTCTCTCTCTCTGTGTAATTTAGTATTTACATTCCTCTATTTACACACTGGGGTTGCTCTCTCTCTCTCTCGGTGTAATTTAGTATTTACATTCCTCTATTTACACACTGGGGTTGCTCTCTCTCTCTCTCTCTCTGTGTAATTTAGTATTTACATTCCTCTATTTACACACTGGGGTTGCTCTCTCTCTCTCTCTCTCTGTGTAATTTAGTATTTACATTCCTCTATTTACACACTGGGGTTGGGCTCTCTCTCTCTGTGTAATTTAGTATTTACATTCCTCTATTTACACACTGGGGTTGCTCTCTCTCTCTCTCTGTGTAATTTAGTATTTACATTCCTCTATTTACACCCTGGGGTTGCTCTCTCTCTCTCTCTCTCTGTGTAATTTAGTATTTACATTCCTCTATTTACACACTGGGGTTGCTCTCTCTCTCTCTCTGTCTGTGTAATTTAGTATTTACATTCCTCTAATTACACACTGGGGTTGCTCTCTCTCTCTCTCTCTCTGTGTAATTTAGTATTTACATTCCTCTATTTACACACTGGGGTTGCTCTCTCTCTCTCTCTCTCTGTGTAATTTAGTATTTACATTCCTCTATTTACACACAGGGGTTGCTCTCTCTCTCTCTCTCTGTGTAATTTAGTATTTACATTCCTCTATTTACACACTGGGGTTGCTCTCTCTCTCTCTCTCTGTGTAATTTAGTATTTACATTCCTCTATTTACACACTGGGGTTGCTCTCTCTCTCTCTCTCGGTGTAATTTAGTATTTACATTCCTCTATTTACACACTGGGGTTGCTCTCTCTCTCTCTCTCTGTGTAATTTAGTATTTACATTCCTCTATTTACACACTGGGGTTGCTCTCTCTCTCTCTGTGTAATTTAGTATTTACATTCCTCTATTTACACACTGGGGTTGCTCTCTCTCTCTGTGTAATTTAGTATTTACATTCCTCTATTTACACACTGGGGTTGCTCTCTCTCTCTCTCTCTCTCTGTGTAATTTAGTATTTACATTCCTCTATTTACACACTGGGGTTGCTCTCTCTCTCTCTCTCTGTGTAATTTAGTATTTACATTCCTCTATTTACACACTGGGGTTGCTCTCTCTCTGTGTAATTTAGTATTTACATTCCTCTATTTACACACTGGGGTTGCTCTCTCTCTCTCTGTGTAATTTAGTATTTACATTCCTCTATTTACACACTGGGGTTGCTCTCTCTCTCTCTCTCGGTGTAATTTAGTATTTACATTCCTCTATTTACACACTGGGGTTGCTCTCTCTCTCTCTCTCTGTGTAATTTAGTATTTACATTCCTCTATTTACACACTGGGGTTGCTCTCTCTCTCTCTGTGTAATTTAGTATTTACATTCCTCTATTTACACACTGGGGTTGCTCTCTCTCTCTGTGTAATTTAGTATTTACATTCCTCTATTTACACACTGGGGTTGCTCTCTCTCTCTCTCTGTGTAATTTAGTATTTACATTCCTCTATTTACACACTGGGGTTGCTCTCTCTCTCTCTGTGTAATTTAGTATTTACATTCCTCTATTTACACACTGGGGTTGCTCTCTCTCTCTCTCTGTGTCATTTAGTATTTACATTCCTCTATTTACACACTGGGGTTGCTCTCTCTCTCTCTCTCTGTGTAATTTAGTATTTACATTCCTCTATTTACACACTGGGGTTGCTCTCTCTCTCTCTGTGTAATTTAGTATTTACATTCCTCTATTTACACACTGGGGTTGCTCTCTCTCTCTCTCTCGGTGTAATTTAGTATTTACATTCCTCTATTTACACACTGGGGTTGCTCTCTCTCTCTCTGTGTAATTTAGTATTTACATTCCTCTATTTACACACTGGGGTTGCTCTCTCTCTCTCTGTGTAATTTAGTATTTACATTCCTCTATTTACACACTGGGGTTGCTCTCTCTCTCTCTCTCGGTGTAATTTAGTATTTACATTCCTCTATTTACACACTGGGGTTGCTCTCTCTCTCTCTGTGTAATTTAGTATTTACATTCCTCTATTTACACACTGGGGTTGCTCTCTCTCTCTCTCTGTGTAATTTAGTATTTACATTCCTCTATTTACACACTGGGGTTGCTCTCTCTCTCTCTCTGTGTAATTTAGTATTTACGTTCCTCTATTTACACACTGGGGTTGCTCTCTCTCTCTCTCGGTGTAATTTAGTATTTACATTCCTCTATTTACACACTGGGGTTGCTCTCTCTCTCTCTGTGTAATTTAGTATTTACATTCCTCTATTTACACACTGGGGTTGCTCTCTCTCTCTGTGTAATTAAGTATTTACATTCCTCTATTTACACACTGGGGTTGCTCTCTCTCTCTCTCTCTCTGTGTAATTTAGTATTTACATTCCTCTATTTACACACTGGGGTTGCTCTCTCTCTCTCTCTGTGTCATTTAGTATTTACATTCCTCTATTTACACACTGGGGTTGCTCTCTCTCTCTGTGTAATTTAGTATTTACATTCCTCTATTTACACACTGGGGTTGCTCTCTCTCTCTCTCTCTCTGTGTAATTTAGTATTTACATTCCTCTATTTACACACTGGGGTTGCTCTCTCTCTCTCTCTGTGTCATTTAGTATTTACATTCCTCTATTTACACACTGGGGTTGCTCTCTCTCTCTCTCTCTCTGTGTAATTTAGTATTTACATTCCTCTATTTACACACTGGGGTTGCTCTCTCTCTCTCTCTGTGTCATTTAGTATTTACATTCCTCTATTTACACACTGGGGTTGCTCTCTCTCTCTCGGTGTGTAATTTAGTATTTACATTCCTCTATTTACACACTGGGGTTGCTCTCTCTCTCTCTCTCGGTGTAATTTAGTATTTACATTCCTCTATTTACACACTGGGGTTGCTCTCTCTCTCTCTGTGTAATTTAGTATTTACATTCCTCTATTTACACACTGGGGTTGCTCTCTCTCTCTGTGTAATTTAGTATTTACATTCCTCTATTTACACACTGGGGTTGCTCTCTCTCTCTCTGTGTAATTTAGTATTTACATTCCTCTATTTACACACTGGGGTTGCTCTCTCTCTCTCTCTCTGTGTAATTCAGTATTTACATTCCTCTATTTACACACTGGGGTTGCTCTCTCTCTCTCTTTGTGTAATTTAGTATTTACATTACTCTATTTACACACTGGGGTTGCTCTCTCTCTCTCTCTCTCGGTGTAATTTAGTATTTACATTCCTCTATTTACACACTGGGGTTGCTCTCTTCTCTGTGTAATTTAGTATTTACATTCCTCTATTTACACACTGGGGTTGCTCTCTCTCTCTCTGTGTAATTTAGTATTTACATTCCTCTATTTACACACTGGGGTTGCTCTCTCTCTCTCTCTGTGTAATTTAGTATTTACATTCCTCTATTTACACACTGGGGTTGCTCTCTCTCTCTCTCTGTGTATGTAATTTAGTATTTACATTCCTCTATTTACACACTGGGATTGCTCTCTCTCTCTCTCTGTGTAATTTAGTATTTACATTCCTCTATTTACACACTGGGGTTGCTCTCTCTCTCTCTCTGTGTAATTTCGTATTTACATTCCTCTATTTACACACTGGGGTTGCTCTCTCTCTCTCTCTGCGTAATTTAGTATTTACATTCCTCTATTTACACACTGGGGTTGCTCTCTCTCTCTCTCTCTCTGTGTGATTTAGTATTTACATTCCTCTATTTACACACTGGGGTTGCTCTCTCTCTCTGTGTAATTTAGTATTTACATTCCTCTATTTACACACTGGGGTTGCTCTCTCTCTCTCTCTCTCTGTGTAATTTAGTATTTACATTCCTCTATTTACACACTGGGGTTGCTCTCTCTCTCTCTCTCTCTGTGTAATTTAGTATTTACATTCCTCTATTTACACACTGGGGTTGCTCTCTCTCTCTCTCTCTGTGTAATTTAGTATTTACATTCCTCTATTTACACACTGGGGTTGCTCTCTCTCTCTCTCTCTGTGTAATTCAGTATTTACATTCCTCTATTTACACACTGGGGTTGCTCTCTCTCTCTCTCTGTGTAATTTAGTATTTACATTACTCTATTTACACACTGGGGTTGCTCTCTCTCTCTCTCTCTCGGTGTAATTTAGTATTTACATTCCTCTATTTACACACTGGGGTTGCTCTCTCTCTCTCTCTCTCTGTGTAATTTAGTATTTACATTCCTCTATTTACACACTGGGGTTGCTCTCTCTCTCTCTCTGTGTGTGTAATTTAGTATTTACATTCCTCTATTTACACACTGGGGTTGCTCTCTCTCTGTGTAATTTAGTATTTACATTCCTCTTTTTACACACTGGGGTTGCTCTCTCTCTCTCTCTCTGTGTAATTTAGTATTTACATTCCTCTATTTACACACTGGGGTTGCTCTCTCTCTCTCTCTCTGTGTAATTTAGTATTTACATTCCTCTATTTACACACTGGGGTTGCTCTCTCTCTCTCTGTGTGTAATTTAGTATTTACATTACTCTATTTACACACTGGGGTTGCTCTCTCTCTCTCTCGGTGTAATTTAGTATTTACATTCCTCTATTTACACACTGGGGTTGCTCTCTCTCTCTCTCTCTGTGTAATTTAGTATTTACATTCCTCTATTTACACACTGGGGTTGCTCTCTCTCTCTCTGTGTAATTTAGTATTTACATTCCTCTATTTACACACTGGGGTTGCTCTCTCTCTCTCTCGGTGTAATTTAGTATTTACATTCCTCTATTTACACACTGGGGTTGCTCTCTCTCTCTCTCTCTCTGTGTAATTTAGTATTTACATTCCTCTATTTACACACTGGGGTTGCTCTCTCTCTCTCTCTCTCTGTGTAATTTAGTATTTACATTCCTCTATTTACACACTGGGGTTGGGCTCTCTCTCTCTGTGTAATTTAGTATTTACATTCCTCTATTTACACACTGGGGTTGCTCTCTCTCTCTCTCTGTGTAATTTAGTATTTACATTCCTCTATTTACACCCTGGGGTTGCTCTCTCTCTCTCTCTCTCTGTGTAATTTAGTATTTACATTCCTCTATTTACACACTGGGGTTGCTCTCTCTCTCTCTCTGTCTGTGTAATTTAGTATTTACATTCCTCTAATTACACACTGGGGTTGCTCTCTCTCTCTCTCTCTCTGTGTAATTTAGTATTTACATTCCTCTATTTACACACTGGGGTTGCTCTCTCTCTCTCTCTCTCTGTGTAATTTAGTATTTACATTCCTCTATTTACACACAGGGGTTGCTCTCTCTCTCTCTCTCTGTGTAATTTAGTATTTACATTCCTCTATTTACACACTGGGGTTGCTCTCTCTCTCTCTCTCTGTGTAATTTAGTATTTACATTCCTCTATTTACACACTGGGGTTGCTCTCTCTCTCTCTCTCGGTGTAATTTAGTATTTACATTCCTCTATTTACACACTGGGGTTGCTCTCTCTCTCTCTCTCTGTGTAATTTAGTATTTACATTCCTCTATTTACACACTGGGGTTGCTCTCTCTCTCTCTGTGTAATTTAGTATTTACATTCCTCTATTTACACACTGGGGTTGCTCTCTCTCTCTGTGTAATTTAGTATTTACATTCCTCTATTTACACACTGGGGTTGCTCTCTCTCTCTCTCTCTGTGTAATTTAGTATTTACATTCCTCTATTTACACACTGGGGTTGCTCTCTCTCTCTCTCTCTGTGTAATTTAGTATTTACATTCCTCTATTTACACACTGGGGTTGCTCTCTCTCTCTCTCTCTGTGTAATTTAGTATTTACATTCCTCTATTTACACACTGGGGTTGCTCTCTCTCTCTCTGTGTAATTTAGTATTTACATTCCTCTATTTACACACTGGGGTTGCTCTCTCTCTCTCTCTCGGTGTAATTTAGTATTTACATTCCTCTATTTACACACTGGGGTTGCTCTCTCTCTCTCTCTCTGTGTAATTTAGTATTTACATTCCTCTATTTACACACTGGGGTTGCTCTCTCTCTCTCTGTGTAATTTAGTATTTACATTCCTCTATTTACACACTGGGGTTGCTCTCTCTCTCTGTGTAATTTAGTATTTACATTCCTCTATTTACACACTGGGGTTGCTCTCTCTCTCTCTCTGTGTAATTTAGTATTTACATTCCTCTATTTACACACTGGGGTTGCTCTCTCTCTCTCTGTGTAATTTAGTATTTACATTCCTCTATTTACACACTGGGGTTGCTCTCTCTCTCTCTCTGTGTCATTTAGTATTTACATTCCTCTATTTACACACAGGGGTTGCTCTCTCTCTCTCTCTGTGTAATTTAGTATTTACATTCCTCTATTTACACACTGGGGTTGCTCTCTCTCTCTCTCTCTGTGTAATTTAGTATTTACATTCCTCTATTTACACACTGGGGTTGCTCTCTCTCTCTCTGTGTAATTTAGTATTTACATTCCTCTATTTACACACTGGGGTTGCTCTCTCTCTCTCTCTCTCGGTGTAATTTAGTATTTACATTCCTCTATTTACACACTGGGGTTGCTCTCTCTCTCTCTGTGTAATTTAGTATTTACATTCCTCTATTTACATACTGGGGTTGCTCTCTCTCTCTCTGTGTAATTTAGTATTTACATTCCTCTATTTACACACTGGGGTTGCTCTCTCTCTCTCTCTCGGTGTAATTTAGTATTTACATTCCTCTATTTACACACTGGGGTTGCTCTCTCTCTCTCTGTGTAATTTAGTATTTACATTCCTCTATTTACACACTGGGGTTGCTCTCTCTCTCTCTCTGTGTAATTTAGTATTTACATTCCTCTATTTACACACTGGGGTTGCTCTCTCTCTCTCTCTGTGTAATTTAGTATTTACGTTCCTCTATTTACACACTGGGGTTGCTCTCTCTCTCTCTCGGTGTAATTTAGTATTTACATTCCTCTATTTACACACTGGGGTTGCTCTCTCTCTCTCTGTGTAATTTAGTATTTACATTCCTCTATTTACACACTGGGGTTGCTCTCTCTCTCTGTGTAATTTAAGTATTTACATTCCTCTATTTACACACTGGGGTTGCTCTCTCTCTCTCTCTCTCTGTGTAATTTAGTATTTACATTCCTCTATTTACACACTGGGGTTGCTCTCTCTCTCTCTCTGTGTCATTTAGTATTTACATTCCTCTATTTACACACTGGGGTTGATCTCTCTCTCTCGGTGTGTAATTTAGTATTTACATTCCTCTATTTACACACTGGGGTTGCTCTCTCTCTCTCTCTCTCTCTGTGTAATTTAGTATTTACATTCCTCTATTTACACACTGGGGTTGCTCTCTCTCTCTCTCTGTGTCATTTAGTATTTACATTCCTCTATTTACACACTGGGGTTGCTCTCTCTCTCTCTCTCTCTGTGTAATTTAGTATTTACATTCCTCTATTTACACACTGGGGTTGCTCTCTCTCTCTCTCTGTGTCATTTAGTATTTACATTCCTCTATTTACACACTGGGGTTGCTCTCTCTCTCTCGGTGTGTAATTTAGTATTTACATTCCTCTATTTACACACTGGGGTTGCTCTCTCTCTCTCTCTCTGTGTAATTTAGTATTTACATTCCTCTATTTACACACTGGGGTTGCTCTCTCTCTCTGTGTAATTTAGTATTTACATTCCTCTATTTACACACAGGGGTTGCTCTCTCTCTCTCTCTGTGTAATTTAGTATTTACATTCCTCTATTTACACACTGGGGTTGCTCTCTCTCTCTCTCTCTGTGTAATTTAGTATTTACATTCCTCTATTTACACACTGGGGTTGCTCTCTCTCTCTCTGTGTAATTTAGTATTTACATTCCTCTATTTACACACTGGGGTTGCTCTCTCTCTCTCTCTCGGTGTAATTTAGTATTTACATTCCTCTATTTACACACTGGGGTTGCTCTCTCTCTCTCTGTGTAATTTAGTATTTACATTCCTCTATTTACACACTGGGGTTGCTCTCTCTCTCTCTGTGTAATTTAGTATTTACATTCCTCTATTTACACACTGGGGTTGCTCTCTCTCTCTCTCTCGGTGTAATTTAGTATTTACATTCCTCTATTTACACACTGGGGTTGCTCTCTCTCTCTCTGTGTAATTTAGTATTTACATTCCTCTATTTACACACTGGGGTTGCTCTCTCTCTCTCTCTGTGTAATTTAGTATTTACATTCCTCTATTTACACACTGGGGTTGCTCTCTCTCTCTCTCTGTGTAATTTAGTATTTACGTTCCTCTATTTACACACTGGGGTTGCTCTCTCTCTCTCTCGGTGTAATTTAGTATTTACATTCCTCTATTTACACACTGGGGTTGCTCTCTCTCTCTCTGTGTAATTTAGTATTTACATTCCTCTATTTACACACTGGGGTTGCTCTCTCTCTCTGTGTAATTAAGTATTTACATTCCTCTATTTACACACTGGGGTTGCTCTCTCTCTCTCTCTCTCTGTGTAATTTAGTATTTACATTCCTCTATTTACACACTGGGGTTGCTCTCTCTCTCTCTCTGTGTCATTTAGTATTTACATTCCTCTATTTACACACTGGGGTTGCTCTCTCTCTCTGTGTAATTTAGTATTTACATTCCTCTATTTACACACTGGGGTTGCTCTCTCTCTCTCTCTCTCTGTGTAATTTAGTATTTACATTCCTCTATTTACACACTGGGGTTGCTCTCTCTCTCTCTCTGTGTCATTTAGTATTTACATTCCTCTATTTACACACTGGGGTTGCTCTCTCTCTCTCTCTCTCTGTGTAATTTAGTATTTACATTCCTCTATTTACACACTGGGGTTGCTCTCTCTCTCTCTCTGTGTAATTTAGTATTTACATTCCTCTATTTACACACTGGGGTTGCTCTCTCTCTCTCGGTGTGTAATTTAGTATTTACATTCCTCTATTTACACACTGGGGTTGCTCTCTCTCTCTCTCTCGGTGTAATTTAGTATTTACATTCCTCTATTTACACACTGGGGTTGCTCTCTCTCTCTCTGTGTAATTTAGTATTTACATTCCTCTATTTACACACTGGGGTTGCTCTCTCTCTCTCTGTGTAATTTAGTATTTACATTCCTCTATTTACACACTGGGGTTGCTCTCTCTCTCTCTCTGTGTAATTTAGTATTTACATTCCTCTATTTACACACTGGGGTTGCTCTCTCTCTCTCTCTGTGTAATTTAGTATTTACATTCCTCTATTTACACACTGGGGTTGCTCTCTCTCTCTCTCTCTGTGTAATTCAGTATTTACATTCCTCTATTTACACACTGGGGTTGCTCTCTCTCTCTCCTGTGTAATTTAGTATTTACATTACTCTATTTACACACTGGGGTTGCTCTCTCTCTCTCTCTCTCGGTGTAATTTAGTATTTACATTCCTCTATTTACACACTGGGGTTGCTCTCTCTTCTCTCTCTGTGTAATTTAGTATTTACATTCCTCTATTTACACACTGGGGTTGCTCTCTCTCTCTCTTTTGTGTAATTTAGTATTTACATTCCTCTATTTACACACTGGGGTTGCTCTCTCTCTCTCTCTGTGTAATTTAGTATTTACATTCCTCTATTTACACACTGGGGTTGCTCTCTCTCTCTCTCTGTGTGGTAATTTAGTATTTACATTCCTCTATTTACACACTGGGATTGCTCTCTCTCTCTCTCTGTGTAATTTAGTATTTACATTCCTCTATTTACACACTGGGGTTGCTCTCTCTCTCTCTCTGTGTAATTTCGTATTTACATTCCTCTATTTACACACTGGGGTTGCTCTCTCTCTCTCTCTGCGTAATTTAGTATTTACATTCCTCTATTTACACACTGGGGTTGCTCTCTCTCTCTCTCTCTCTGTGTGATTTAGTATTTACATTCCTCTATTTACACACTGGGGTTGCTCTCTCTCTCTGTGTAATTTAGTATTTACATTCCTCTATTTACACACTGGGGTTGCTCTCTCTCTCTCTCTCTGTGTAATTTAGTATTTACATTCCTCTATTTACACACTGGGGTTGCTCTCTCTCTCTCTCTCTGTGTAATTTAGTATTTACATTCCTCTATTTACACACTGGGGTTGCTCTCTCTCTTCTCTGTGTAATTTAGTATTTACATTCCTCTATTTACACACTGGGGTTGCTCTCTCTCTCTCTCTCTGTGTAATTTAGTATTTACATTCCTCTATTTACACACTGGGGTTGCTCTCTCTCTCTCTCTGTGTAATTTAGTATTTACATTCCTCTATTTACACACTGGGGTTGCTCTCTCTCTCTCTCTCTCGGTGTAATTTAGTATTTACATTCCTCTATTTACACACTGGGGTTGCTCTCTCTCTCTCTCTCTCTGTGTAATTTAGTATTTACATTCCTCTATTTACACACTGGGGTTGCTCTCTCTCTCTCTCTGTGTGTGTAATTTAGTATTTACATTCCTCTATTTACACACTGGGGTTGCTCTCTCTCTGTGTAATTTAGTATTTACATTCCTCTTTTTACACACTGGGGTTGCTCTCTCTCTCTCTCTGTGTAATTTAGTATTTACATTCCTCTATTTACACACTGGGGTTGCTCTCTCTCTCTCTCTCTGTGTAATTTAGTATTTACATTCCTCTATTTACACACTGGGGTTGCTCTCTCTCTCTCTCTGTGTGTAATTTAGTATTTACATTACTCTATTTACACACTGGGGTTGCTCTCTCTCTCTCCGGTGTAATTTAGTATTTACATTCCTCTATTTACACACTGGGGTTGCTCTCTCTCTCTCCTCTCTGTGTAATTTAGTATTTACATTCCTCTATTTACACACTGGGGTTGCTCTCTCTCTCTCTCTGTGTAATTTAGTATTTACATTCCTCTATTTACACACTGGGGTTGCTCTCTCTCTCTCTGGTGTAATTTAGTATTTACATTCCTCTATTTACACACTGGGGTTGCTCTCTCTCTCTCTCTGTGTAATTTAGTATTTACATTCCTCTATTTACACACTGGGGTTGCTCTCTCTCTCTCTCTCTCTGTGTAATTTAGTATTTACATTCCTCTATTTACACACTGGGGTTGCTCTCTCTCTCTCTCTGTGTAATTTAGTATTTACATTCCTCTATTTACACACTGGGGTTGCTCTCTCTCTCTCTCTCTGTGTAATTTAGTATTTACATTCCTCTATTTACACACTGGGGTTGCTCTCTCTCTCTCTCTCTCTGTGTAATTTAGTATTTACATTCCTCTATTTACACACTGGGGTTGCTCTCTCTCTCTCTCTCTGTGTAATTTAGTATTTACATTCCTCTATTTACACACTGGGGTTGCTCTCTCTCTCTCTCTCTGTGTAATTTAGTATTTACATTCCTCTATTTACACACTGGGGTTGCTCTCTCTCTCTCTCTCTGTGTAATTTAGTATTTACATTCCTCTATTTACACACTGGGGTTGCTCTCTCTCTCTCTCTGTGTAATTTAGTATTTACATTCCTCTATTTACACACTGGGGTTGCTCTCTCTCTCTCTCTTGTGTAATTTAGTATTTACATTCCTCTATTTACACACTGGGGTTGCTCTCTCTCCTCTCTGTGTAATTTAGTATTTACATTCCTCTATTTACACACTGGGGTTGCTCTCTCTCTCTCTCTGTGTAATTTAGTATTTACATTCCTCTATTTACACACTGGGGTTGCTCTCTCTCTCTCTCTGTGTAATTTAGTATTTACATTCCTCTATTTACACACTGGGGTTGCTCTCTCTCTCTCTGTGTAATTTAGTATTTACATTCCTCTATTTACACACTGGGGTTGCTCTCTCTCTCCTCTGTGTAATTTAGTATTTACATTCCTCTATTTACACACTGGGGTTGCTCTCTCTCTCTCTCCTGTGTAATTTAGTATTTACATTCCTCTATTTACACACTGGGGTTGCTCTCTCTCTCTCTGTGTAATTTAGTATTTACATTCCTCTATTTACACACTGGGGTTGCTCTCTCTCTCTGTGTAATTTAGTATTTACATTCCTCTATTTACACACTGGGGTTGCTCTCTCTCTCTCTCTGTGTAATTTAGTATTTACATTCCTCTATTTACACACTGGGGTTGCTCTCTCTCTCTCTCTGTGTAATTTAGTATTTACATTCCTCTATTTACACACTGGGGTTGCTCTCTCTCTCTCGTGTAATTTAGTATTTACATTCCTCTATTTACACACTGGGTTGCTCTCTCTCTCTCTCTCTGTGTAATTTAGTATTTACATTCCTCTATTTACACACTGGGGTTGCTCTCTCTCTCTCTGTGTAATTTAGTATTTACATTCCTCTATTTACACACTGGGGTTGCTCTCTCTCTCTCTCTGTGTAATTTAGTATTTACATTCCTCTATTTACACACTGGGGTTGCTCTCTCTCTCTCTCTGTGTAATTTAGTATTTACATTCCTCAGCATCATTTACACACTGGGTTGCTCTCTCTCTCTCTCTTGTGTAATTTAGTATTTACATCCTCTATTTACACACTGGGGTTGCTCTCTCTCTCTCTCTGTGTAATTTAGTATTTACATTTCCTCTATTTTACACACTGGGGGTTTCTCTCTCTCTCTCTCCTGTGTAATTTAGTTTTACATTCCTCTATTTACACACTGGGGTTGCTCTCTCTCTCTCTCTCTGTGTAAATTTAGGTATTTACAT